>NC_056728.1:977721653-977824153 GCF_019279795.1 Protopterus annectens | reverse complement strand
TTAAATTTTAAAAAAGGGGTTTAAAAAAAATTTTCCCCCCCCCAAAAAAATTTTTTTAAAATTTTTTTTTTTAGGGTTTTTTTTAAAAGGGGGGGGGAAAAAATTTTTAAAAAATTTTTTTCCCCCCAAAAAATTAACCGGTTTTTTTTGGGGGGGTAATTTTAAAAAAAAAAAAGGGGATTTACCCCTTTAAATTTTAAAATTTTTTTCCCCAAAAAAAAAAAAAAAGGGGGGTTTGGGTTTTTTTTTTAAGGGTTTTTTTTGGGCCCCCCCCCCTTTTTTTTAAACCCCAATTTTTCCCCCCCTTTTGAATTTTTTTTTAAAAAAAAAATTTTTTTTCCCCCTTTTTTTTAAAACCCCCCCAAAAGGGGGAAAAACCCCCCCAAAAAAAGGGGTTTTTTAAAAAAAAAATTTTTTAAAAAATTTTTTCCAAAAAAAAACCGGGGGGGAAAAAACCCCTTTTTTTTTTTGGGGGGTTTAAATTTCCCCTTGGTTTCCCAAAAAAAAAAAATTTTTTTGGGGGGCCCCCTTTTTTTGGGGGTTTTTAAAAAAAAAAAAAGGGGGGGGGGGAAAACCCCTTTGGGGGGAAAAAAAAACGGGCCCCCGGGGAAAAAAAAATCCCCCCCTTTTCTTTTTTTAAAAATTTTTCCCCCCCTTTTTTTTTTTTTAAAATTTTTTTTTTTTAATTTTTTTTTTAAAAAAAAATTTTTTTAAATTTTTTTATAAAATTTTTTTTTTTAAAACCTTTTTTTTTTGTTTTTCAGGGGAAAAAAATTTTTTTTTATTTTTTTTTTTTAAAATTTTTTTTTTTTTTCTTTTTAAAAAAAATTTTTTTTTTTTTTTTTTTTTTTTTTTTTTTTTTTTAAACCTTTTTTTTTTTTTTTTTTTTTTTTTTAAAATTTTTTTTTTTTTTTTTTTTTTTTTTAAAAGGAAAAATAAAAATTTTTTTAAATTTTTAAAAATTTTTATATATATATATTTAAAAAAATTTTTTTTTTTAAAAAATTTTTTTTTTATATATATAATAAAATTTTTTTTTTTTTTTTTTTATTTTCAATTTTTTTTATTTTTTTTTTTTTTTTTTAAATTTTGGACATTTTTATATTTTTTTTTTTTTTTTTAAAAATATATACCCTTCCTTTTTTTTTTTTTTTTTTTTTATATAAAAAAATTTTTTTTTTATATAATTTTTATTATATATATAAAATATATATATATTTTAAAAAAATTTTTTTTTTTTTTTTTTCTTTTTTTTTTTTTTAAAATATATTTTTTTAAAATTTTTATATATATATATATATATATATATTTATTTTTTTTTTTAAAAAAAAAAAAAATTTTTTTTTTTTTTTAAATTTTTTAAAAAAAAATTAACCCAAAAATTTTTTTTAAAATTTAAAAATTTCCCCAAAAAAAAATTTTAAAATTTTTTTAAAAAACCCCCCCCCCCTTTTTTTTTAAAATTTTTTTTTAAAAAATTTTTAAAATTTTTTTTAAAAAACCTTTTAATTTAAAATTTTTTTTCCCCTTTTTTTAAAAAAAAAAATAAAAAATTTTTTTTTTTTTTTTTTTTTTTGAAAATTTTTTTTTTTTTAAAATTTTTTTTTTTTTTTTTTTTTAAAAAAAAAAAAAAAAAAATATTTAAAGGTTAAAAAAAAAATCCCTTTCTAAAAAAAAAAAAAAAAAACAATTTTTTTTAAAAAAAAAATTTTAAAATTTTTTTTTTTAAAAAAATTTTAATTTTAAAAAGAAATTTAAATTTTTTTTTTTTTTAAAAATTCTATTTTTTTTTTAAAATTTTTTTTTTTTTTCCCCAAAAAAAAAAAAATTTTTTTTTTTTTAAAAAAAAAAATTTTTTTTTCCCAATTTCCCCCTTTTTTAAATTTTTTTTAAAACAAAAAAAAAAAATTTTTTTTTTTTTTTAAAAAAAAAATTTTTAAAAACCCCAATTTTTAAAACCCAAAATTTTCCAAAAAAAATTTAAAAAAATGCAATTAAGGAATAGCTGGCAATGGAAATTACTATCAACAAAATAAAACGCTAACTTAATTAGCCAATGCATAAAATACAAGCAGCAAGTTCATGGAATGTAAAAAGACATCATATAAAACTCTTATCTAAAGAACACATAAAATATTGAGAATAATAAAAATCAATAAATCAATATTTAAACTACTAAGCCAGTGTATAAAAAGTCAATGCATAAATACTTATGTCAAATATACTCATACACAGAAATATTACAACGAAGTAATCTCAAAAACAAGAAAACAAAAAAGCAAGTGAAAATCACAATTCCACTTCTCTTATAAAAATAATATCAATGTTTGTCCCAAATTCTATAGTAAATTATGTTATGTGATCATTTATAAACCTTTAATCTTCTCATTCTCAGGAAAGGTTTCACAGATACCTTAACATTCAGACCAGGTGGACTGTCAGACCTAAATTTGATAATCCAAAAGTTCTCTCTACCTTCTGTGTGTGTCCTAATGTCCCCTCCCCTGCTGGTAATGTTAATGGTCTCTAGAATTCTAAAAGTGAAAACATGTAGGGGACCATTTTCAAATACATGTCTAGCCAGGGCATTGGTTTTATGCACCATCCTGATGCTGTAAAGGTGTTCTCGTATACGGTCCCTGAAAGTCCTATTGGTCTTGCCTATATAGAAAGAACTACAGGTGGAACAATTGGCAAGGTAAATGATGTGTTTAGTCATGCAATCACCATATGCAGTGATGAAATGTGAGTAGTTGGTGACAGGATGTATGAAGGTAGAACTGGTACAAATGTAGTTGCAGAAATTGCAATGTCCACAACTATGTGTCCCAGTAAGTGGAACAGTGGGTTGTGGAACTATAGGTCTCCTATCACAAAGTAATCTTTTTAAATTTTTTTATTCCTGTATATAAAAACTGGAGCATCACCTAGGGTGTCTCTAATATGAGAGTCTGCCATAAGGACCCTCCAATGGGTCTTGACAACATCCTGAATGTCATATACATCGGTGGTGTAAAAAATGGAGAAAGCTGTCTGATGTGTAAGGGTGGATTCAGTCCGGGGTAATGAAACAGTACTAGGGGATGAATCCGAAAAATATGGTGCGGCACTACCTGTTCTCAAATCAGATATTCCCTCCGTGCCCTTAAGTATGTCATGTGTAGTGTAGCCATGATGTAATAACCTTTCATGTAAGGCTCTCATATCTAGATCAAAACCAAACTCACTCGGATTGTACCTAGAGATTCTAGTAGCCTGTCCCTTAATGATGTTTTTGAAAACATCATATATATACATATACACATTTCCCCTACTGTTGAATGACAGTGCTGCATATGTATGAGAAAACATCACACATATCTATACACACACACAAACACACACACACATATATATATATATATATATATATATATATATATATATATATATATATATATATACACACGCACACACACACAGACACAGTAGTAAATGGGTGCAAAATGGACAGTTATGTCCGGTGGGAAATCCATGTTGGGAACACATTGCCCTTGTTTGCGAAGGTGATATTGATATGTTGGGGAAGGATAGTAGGCATTTTTGGGGAGGTAGGTTGGTTTAGAAGACAGACAAGACAGCATACAGGGGCAGTATATGACACATGTGGTGGGTAAACACCTTGGATGGGGAGTGGTGTTTGGAAAATGGAAGCCCATGAGCCCACAAATGGAAACAGTGGGACCAAGGTCCCCACCCATGGGCAGTCACAACTGCACCATTACGGCCCTGAAGGTGCCTCAGCTGGGGGCTGAGCAGGAGGAGCATGCAGACCCTGTAATTGTGTACTGAGGGCCTCAAGGTGGTGTAGCACATCCCCCAAGTCTCTGTGGTGCTCACTATGCACCAGACCTTGGACCTGACTTCAGGTGACAGGATCCTGTCTGTGTGTGCTCCTGGGGGGGGGGGAGACGAACACCATCCCCTGAGGTGGTTCCACCTGAAGGTAGTGCAGGATCAGCAGATGATGAGGTCCTGGGGTGGGTCCCAGATGTGCTGTGGCCTGGTAACATGGCCAGATGAGGTGGGAGAGGTGGATCTGCTCGGAACAGGCTTCCCAAACATGCTATTGTGTCACAGTTATAGAACATATATGGGTAGTAATAGTCCACACAATCTTTCTAACAGCATGCATAGATATCCCCATTAACCCAAAACACCAGATTTGGAGCAGTCACATAACAATGTTCAGATTATTGTTGCAGATATGGTGGGGGAGACAGATGTCAATTAACAACTATTATATCCTTGCAGTATGAGGTCCTCAGACATTTTTTCCTCTTTATGTCTTTCAGGCACCATGTCTAGGGAGCGTTTTCCAGTTTATTCACCCTAGAAAAATGATGTCATAATCCACTACCTGGAGCAGCACAACCATACCCTATTTGGCCGTACAGCCCATGATTTGCAGGAGAGGACCATCCTGTGCAACAAGCTCATCCACAGGGTAAAGGATGTCAGCCTGCATAACTGCAGTTATGAGCAGGTCCGACATCGGTCCCACATTGCCCTCATCCACCATGCCCGTCAGCGTGCTGCTGCAGTTAGGCAGGACCAGCAAGCCACGGGGGGGGGTCATGCCATCCAACCCTCCCTGACACATGCTGAGGAACTCCTCGCCAGCCTTGGGGCACCTGTCCACCAGCAAAGTCAAGACCCAGTGGATAGCATTGTGGAGGTGGGTGCTACCCACACAATGGATAAGGAGCTTGTAGGTAAGGCCACAGGGCACATCAGTAGACCAAAGTTGCTTATCCATCTGCATCTGTAGAGTTTAATCATGCATATGTGAGATAAAATATATATAGTCTGTTGCTGCAGTGTAGTAATGAACAGATGTGCATAATCTGTAGTATTGTGGGTTTGTACTGTTGATGTACTGAAATGCTTCTCCCACTCTGTACCAATGCCACAGCCAGGGCTACTGACATCACATCTCTCACACAACTATGTAGGTCCCTCTGATATACCACTGGGGCAGCAGCCTGTAGCTGGTGAGTATGTTGTTGTTTGTTCAGGTTTGCCAATACACCGGCCATGTTTTGGCCATGGTATTTGCCATGCACACATTTAACACACCTACCCATAATGCATGCTGTACATGTTCACTTATTGTTGCTGTTGACTGCACTGCATCACAGTGGTCACCATGGTGGCATATCTGAAGGTTATTTAAGAGTCCTGCAATATAACTAACAACCTGTCATTGCAAGCTGTGTGTACAGAGATGAACATAATGGTGGGACAAATGGTCTACAGTAGGAACATGTCTGAAACATCACCCTTATACAGTACTACAACAGTGTATATACCACTATTACAATGGCAACTGTTACAGATCTACACAACGGCATATTACAATACCACATTCCACAACCCTTACAACCTGTAATGTGGTCCTAACATGAGCAATAAATGTGTAATGTGGAATCCTATGTTAGGACAGCAAATATGGGGAATACATACCTTAACAAACACTGGAAGCATATGTGTGCACACACTCCAAATAACATATTGTGGAAGCAGCTTTTGAGGTACTGACAGCATTCACTCTTCATGAGTATGCACCTTCCAGAAAGTACAAGTCCTCAATGTCACACCAAGAAATGGTCTGCTGTCCAAGACGTTTGTTCATCACATTTGCCCACTCACCTGCAACAGAGGCAGCCATGGCTTGCACACATCTTACAAGCCATGGAATGGATCCCATACCCAACAGGTAGCATGCAGGAATGGAACATGTAGCCTTACCTCACCATTGCATATACCATGGCAGACAGTGCAGCCAGTCATGTATGTGATGAAGAAGTATGGGACAACATTAATGTAGAAAATAAACAGATGGCCATCCAAGACAGATGACGACACATGAGACACATGTTGCAAACTGGTCATGGAGGCTGCCTAGAAACATGCTGCAACACTGAGGGAGTTGCAGGAATGTCTAGCAAGTACTGGCTGTGCAGTACCTGCGTTGACAATCACCTGGACTCTGCATAAGTGTGGCCTATGGGTTAGGGTAATCAGATGGGATGGTTGTTCCACAGGAAACATCAGGCAGAGCTCTCTACAGGTAGCATATGCATAACATCAAAAGTCCCCCGAAGGCATGTGTTGCAATGTGTAATGGTGTACCAAGACCAAGTTTGAAATCGACAGACGGTATCAAATAGGATACATGTACTGCATAAGCAACACCTCGCTCCACTTCAGGCCCACCATCCCCATCTGTACCTTGCTGGTGTATATTTGCCGTTCATTAGCAGGGACTAGGCTGGTACACATGATGTTCTGAATTTGGGAGACTGCAAAATGACACTCATGTGTAGCCGATAGTTGTCAAGCATCTGCAAAAAGGCTGAGGATGGGGAGGGGTGTCATCCTAAAACACAACAGTGAACTGAAATAGACATCCAAAGCTTGCTATGAATGGCTGTATTTGCACACAGTCAAGGTCATGAATTGTGGCAGACATAACCCTAATTCCACAGAAATAGTGAAGGCACTGTGTGACCTCCAAGGGCTGTGCACATGAGTTGACCTTGCAATTTTGCAGAGTTGGGGGACATTTGTAGAGCAGAGTGACCAAATACTGGCAGGTGCAGATGGGCCATGCTAGTACACCCCTTCCAGGAATAGTGACTGCTGTAGTACACTTAACAGTTGGTGCAATAAACCATCACGTTAAGGGTGTGCACACTTATGCACCCACATATTGTATGCATCTCGGTCAGCATCTGCACAACTAACACATTTGTTTGATACTGTATTTGATTGCAAAGGTCATATGTCACATATCAGGTTCATATAATGCTAGCGTATGCAGTATTGTGGCCCCATAGCATATCAGGGAAGAGAGTGCCATGTCAATAAGGGTATGTACTCTCCTCATAGTCACAGTAAGGTTTGAAGGTTGTCAGTGTAATTGTATTTTATTAGTCATACATGCACCTCTGATGATGAGATCTGCAAATCAGACATCAGGCATTCACTATTGACATCTGTCCACATATCATCCCAGGTATGTATCAGACAAACACATACAGGCTGTGAGCAGCAGAGCAAACATAACTGACACACATATACACATTCAGCAATGGCGTGTACACCTGTGAGGTATTGTGCACAGTACATGCCAGGGTGCTGAACAGGTGCACAGCAATACTGTGTACATGGGTGCAGTGTGTTGCAGGGGAAGGGGCATCACCTACTAACACAACTCATGCAACACAGAGATGTATAATGTTGGTAACAGGGATTGACTATAGCTGCAGTGCATGCTGCTGAATGCCATATGTCATGCATGTTGACAGATGGGTAATGAGAGGTCTGTGTGTAATATCTTTGTGCAACCTCACCTGTAAGTGTGTGTGTGTGTGTGTGTGTGTGTGTGTGTGTGTGTGTGTGTGTGTGTGTGTGTGTGTGTGCACAGTTAAGCAATGACGTACAGGTCTAAAAGTGTGTTTCTTGTTTTCCCCTCACAGGTGGCGAGTTGGGTCAGGGTCCCTCCTGCAGACAAACTGATGTTAGTGTCCATACAGACTCTGAAAATTATGATAGATGTGGTGAGGCACAGGCAGGGTTGTCAGGGGCTGAAGCTGTGCCATTGTTTGACATCCCACTGTTATCCACCCCATCCCCACATACCCCATCACCAGTGGCCATAGATGAGGGACAGTTGGCAGGTCGTAGAATGGGACAGGGCAGTGTGGTGACTATGGGACGTGTGTCTGGACACAGCAGCCATAGCCAAATGCCCAGCGAGGTACCACACAAGCAGATGTACAGGCGTGCTCATAGCAGAGCTGCTGGTCATCATGGCCCTGGAAAAAGTGCCATAGCTGTTATTGACAACATCCATGATCTTGCAGGTGCCCACCGTTATTTTGCAGAGGTCCTGGATCGACGGTTGGGTGAGATGGTGGGAATCCTCGACTGTGGAATGTCTGTGCTTGAGCATATGGTGGGAGTAGTGCGACGGCCATGTGGACGTAGGCCAGCAACACCAACAGGTAGAGGTTGACATGGATGTGCAACAAGTCAGAGCCGCTCCCGTAGTGGCAGTACCAGCACCAGCAATGCAGGGGGTGCTGTCCACGCCACAACATAGCAGGCCATGTGCACATGGCCTTGGCTGGTCCCAAGAAGGACACGGATCCAGCAGACATATATCATCATCAGGGGAGAGCACCATAACTTATCTTGTACCTGGTAAGGCTCGTGGAACCCCTGGCAGGTTCAGTTCTCATGTCTATGGGCAGAGACTGTCACCCTGCCAGGTACGGTCAGCAGCTGTCCAACAAACCCCTGTATAGAGCACCATATGGCAGAACTGTGTGCATGCATACACACACACATCACCAACACAGCTAGGGCAACCCCATACCCACACACACCACATCTGCACAGCCCAATTAATAATGAAACCTCCTAACACACACACATAAGGTCAAACAAATGGCTCAGCCTAGCTCACTGGCAAGCCCACAACACACCCTGTGCATATGATGATACCTGTGCCACATCCCTGTCATCCATAACACTGATGCAGGGACAGGCTAATATGGTTATGATGCACAGGGTGACTTGTACTATGGTGTACCAATGTAATGCTGTGTAACATGTTTTCAGCACTAAAGGTTAATGCTTACATGTCAGAATGTGTAGCTGTCCAGCCATGATACATTATAGCTGTTATTAACACTGAGTGATTGTGGTATCCATAATGTATTCTGTTTGTGTTATAGGAATCTATGTGTCAGTTGGTTGTTGGTCTGCTGCTGTTTCCTACAAGGGGTATGGCACTGTTTTGACACCTTGACTGTGCCATATCCTGGGTACAATTGAACACAAGTCACAGGTCTGTATAACAGTTACTGCATGTGCCACATGACTGATAGGTCTGAAAGGTGTATACATGTGAGTGCATGGTGGCTGATGTCAGCAGCTCTTCTACAGTAGACAATGGTAAGTGTACTGGGTGGTACACACCACATGTCTGCGTATAACACACACACACACACACACACACACACACACACACACACACACACACACACACACACACACACACACACACACACACAGGCTTTGGTGTTGATGCAATACACAGAGAATACTGTATACATGAATGTATATATTTTTGCAAGGAACCCATTTTAGCCTATGTAATTCCACCAAGACAGAATAGGCACAACATCACATTGGGAAATAATCAGTCTGCTAGTTTAATGTCACTGACGATGGTACTGGCAGGGTATATGTCCCCTTCCCCAATGTAGTGCAATCCTCAACTTGGTAAACATAGGTGTGCTGGTGTGGCTGGCATAGCCTTACCCTTTGGCGGGTGTGGGGTGGTGCAGAACTGCAGACAGTGTGATTGACAATGACTTAACCTGTTAACAAACTGTACAGTATTACAGCCGACTAAGTGGGGAGATACACTCAACAATAACCACAATGATGGTGGCTGTGTCCACAAGATCCACACCCAGCATTGCTGTACAGATATACAGTGGGAAAGAGGGCATTTAAACATCTACTACTAGTTTTGATGGAATTAATTTCCACAAGATGATACCTGTAAAATGTTAGCATTTGCCAGTCAGTTCTCAGATAGATGACCTCCTGGGACATGTATTTTCTGCAAACTGAAGTAGATCCCTTCACACACACACACACACACACACACACACACACACACACACACACACACACACACACACACACACACACACACACACACACTTATTTGGCACTACTGAGACTGGAACCCCTACCTAGGTACTTATTGCTACTAATGTGTGTGGCCTTAATTGCACACACCACATAGCTTTTAGGATGAGGTGTGTCCCAGGTTACTTGTTAAGTGAAGAACATTGCCAGGCCTTGTAAGGTATGGTAATGGGGGATGTACTGGTTATTTATTAACAATACAGTGTGACATACAGTCATATACACATTGATAAACACATAGTCATACACACATCTTAGAGACCTGGGTTTATCAGTGCTAACTACCTTGTCAGTGTGTCCATTCTGTTACAGATAAGTTGCACACAGCACATGCATCATTGGGCTGGATAGTGTAATCAGTTACTTGTATGGTTGATGGTGACAGTGGTCCCATACAGTGGACCTTGGGACATGTACTGGGGGTACCATGGTGTAAAGACAGTATACCCAGCACCCACACCCCACATTGGATATTGTACTCACTGAAACCCATGATAATACCACCATCACACATTGACCAGGACTGCAATTCAACCCCTTGTCTATCTCAAGAGTGCTACTACAGGGATATGCATCTATTGCACATGCCACAGGGATAGTAGGGTGATGCTTTGTCATGGCTCTCCTACGGTCAGCAACATCACTATCCCTTATACTGTGTGGCACGGTGTATTGTATTAGGGGAATGTGGCCTCAGAATGCTGTATCCTACAAATATACACACTTGCACACATACATACACTTGCCAGGACTCAGAGGGTAACCCATGCCTATCCACCCATTTGTACAACAGTGTTGTGCTGGCACTGCAAGTTCCAGGTAGCCCATAGGGTGAAGAGTACAGCAGCAGCCATATCTAACTATGGCAATGGAGGGTGAAGTGGGTGTGAAGGGCCTCAAGGTATTATCAACTACAGGTTTACAAACACACAGACACTGTTCTCAGTAATGCACACTGACACATTTGTCAGTACTAGGGTCCATAGGTGCAAGTGTTCATAGGTGTGTACCAAGATATTGTCCATGGAGAGATGGGAAGAGTAGTGGATGTGGGTACTGTAGTATCATGCCAATTGCCATTTGCCAGCAGACCATCTATCAACTGATGCCATGGGAGTGACCTCAGGGTGAGAGTTAAATGCAACATCCAATCATCTGGTTGCATATTGCAGAGGGACAGTGAGGTGCTCCAATTGACATGTATGCAACATGTATTACATAACAAGGTCAGTGTCTGTCTTGGAGACCTGTACCCTCTGTTGACTGTGGTAGTGTAGTTGAGGTATCCATGGCAAGTGGTGCTTACAGGGTGGGGATTCCTAGCTGTGCATCCATAACACAGCTGGGCAGACATGTCAGTATCACTCAACCATAGATTGCCTGTAAGCAGCCAAGATGGATACCTGATATCTGCACATCTGTACAGAGGACAGACAGACATCAGCTAGCCAACTGGTTATGCATTAGGATGAATGTGTTGACAGATAGACGTCTGACACTGATAGGTATGCCATTACTACATGACAGCAGCCCTCAATGACATGTCCTATACACAGTAGTCTACAGTTAATATCCACATGTTATATCAGTAGCCAGTAGCAAATACGTAATGACACACAGCACACACCAAGAACATGATAGTGAGGACTCAGAGTCCATGTTTGCATACAGGGGTGTTTGGTTCAGGTACTACAATCTGCAATCTACTCTTACTTGGAAAGCACTGTCAACAGTAGTAATGTAATGATACACTACATGCCAGTGTGACTGCATATAACCTGGAATACTACCCATGTATGAAACACATTCAAATGGAAAAGAGTGTTGTACAAGCCATATATACTCAGGTGTCCGAGACAGTAGACTCACACCCCTTGCTACTGTAATGACACCACATTAACGCATGTTATGTATTAAAGATGTCATTACCCTGCTATTTTATCAGACTGGAATGTGATCACTGGTTACCAGGGCTGAGCTATGCTTAGCAGGTGATGGAGGAATAGGACAGGCCTGTGTGGAAGAGCTCTGCCAAGTATTCCAGGATGTTGGCTATGTTTACCAGTGACACATCTTCTCCTTTTGCAGTACTCCAAATGAGATATCTTTTCCATTTTGCTGAATAATTTTTTCTTGTTGAGGGTCTGCGAGCCTCAAGGATAATGTCTTTAACCCTTTGGGATAAATTTGGGTTAATTGGTCTTATGCAATGTTCCAGGCAGTCAGCTGCAGAGTTTTCAGGTTTGGATGCAGGTTGTTGTAGTTGTTCTGTGTTAACAGCAAGGGAACCAGGGGTAGTGGCCATATTTGTTCCCGAGACATGCTCCTCAGTAATGGGTACCAATGTTGCCTTGGCCAGTCTGGAGCTATCAGGATGATCCTTGGACAGTCCTCTTTGATCTTCAATAGCACCTTGTGCATCAAAGGAAGTGGTGGGAATGCATATGCTGTCAGGTTTTTCCAACTGAAAGATAGGGAGTCCACCTTCCAAGCAAGTGGGTGGTACGTCCTTGTGCAGAATTTCTTTAGCTGGTGATTGCGTGGGGATGCAAATAAGTCTATTTCCGGGAGCCCCCATTTTCTTGTAATGGTTTTGAAGATGTCCGGATGCAGCATCCATTCATGGGCATCCGTGGCTTAATATGTCTGCTAGAATGTTTTCTTTTCCTGGTACAAAAATTGCTTTTAACTGAATGTTGTAGCTCAGGGCCACATTCCAGAGGTCCAGTGCCATCCGGCAAAGAGGATACAAATGTGTGCCTCCCTGTTTGTTGATGTACCACATAACTGTGGTGTTGTCTGTCCTTATCATCAATTGACCTTGTTGGAGAAATGGTCTGAATGCCTGAATTGCCAGTTTTACTGCCAGCATTTCCTTTAGATTTATGTGTAGGTGCAGCTGGTCTTGAGTCCATAAGCCTTGTATGCACTTGTCCAGCATGTGGGCCCCCCAACCGAGGTCTGAGGCGTCCGTCGTGATGGTTTGGCTTGGTTGAGTACTGTGGAAGGGCAATCCTGTGTTTGATTGACAAGCCTGAGCCCACCATAGGAATTCTTGCTTCAGGCATGGAATAATTGGAATCTGGGTTTCTAAGCTGTGCTTGTGTTGAGACCATAAATTCCTTAGGTACCACTGTAGTTTTCACATATGCAGTCTGGCATGAGGAGTCAATATTATGCAGGATGCCATGAAGCCCAAGGCTTGCAGTACTTTTCTTGCTGTCAGATGGTTCTGCTTTGTTAATGCCAAGAAGTAGAGAGGTAGCTGCTCCTGTTTTTCTACTGTTAGGAATGCCATTTGTTTTGATGTGTCCAACTCTGCACCCAAAAAGGTTATTCTTTGGGATGGTATCAGCCTTGACTTTTTTTATATTGACTGTATATCCCAGGGCTTGTAGCAGGTAAATGACCCTTTGTAAGTCTTCTGCTAGCTTGTTTTTGTTGTCCGCTTGTATCAGGCAGTCGTCCAGGTAGGGGTAGATTTGGATTCCCTGAAGCCTACAATGAGCAGTTACTGATGCCAGGCATTTCGTGAACACTCTGGGCGCAGTAGATAAGCCAAAGGGCAATGCTGAGAATTGATAATGCTCTGATCCTGCAAGAAATCTGAGGTATCTTCTGCAATTTGGTCGTATGGGGACGTGCAGGTATGCCTCCTTGAGATCTACAGTTACCAGCCAAGACTCCTTGCCCAGCATGGGAAGAAGCTGCTGTAGAGTCAGCATTTTGAATTTTGGAACAATGAGGAATGTGTTTAAAGCGGACAGGTCGAGAATAGGTCTCCATTTGCTCTCTTTTCTTGGTACCAGGAAGAGTCTGGAGTAAAATCCCTTTCCTTGCTCCATAGATGGTACCTTTTCCACAGCTCTCATCTTTAATAATTGGGATATTTGCTTTAGAGCTTCTGCCTTTTGATTTGGAGGTAGGTTTGGCATTCCTCTCTTCCCTGGTAGAGTATGGAAGTGAAACCTGTAGCCTTGGTCTATTGTCTGTAAAATCCACTTGTCTCTTGTGATGTAATGCCAGTTTATTGAAAATAAGGCTAGCTTCCCGCCTAAAGGTGCTTCTAGTTGCTCCCTGGTAGGCGGTGCCAGAGCCAAGTCACTGTGATTGTCCTGTAGTTGTGGTGGTGGCTGTGTTTGTGGCTGTACTTCGCTGGTTGTTACTCTGCCACTGGCGTCCCCTGTAGGCACCCCGGGATTGGTTTCTGCCTCTTGAATGCCTATTCCTGCCTCTCTGAGCTCTGGAGGAGTCTGGAAAGGACCAATTCTTGGAGGGCCAATTCCTGCTAAACCTTGGAGGTTGGACCTGTAAGAAATCTTTTACTGTTTGGACAGATTTTGCCTTCTCTTCCATCTTCTTCAGCACCTGTTGTGCAGGAGAGCCAAACAGATTGATCTTATCCATGGGAGCATCTAGTAGTTTTGATTTGACATGGTCTGGTAAGGCCTGCTCTTTTAACCATGCATGCCTTCTGATAACTGTGCCAGTCATGGCTGATCTAAAGGAAGCCTCCAGTGCATCATAGCCGCATTTTAAGGAATGGTTACTGACCTGCTGTATATTATGTACCATTTCCTGAACAAATTTTTTGTCTAATGATTCATCAGAGGACAGTTTTTTGGTTAACTGGTCTAGCATAAATTCTTGATACTGGATCATGTGAAATTGACAGTTCAAGGCCCTAGCTGAAAGAGTAGCAGAAGTGTAAACTTTTTTACCCCATCTCTCTAAGGATCTGGATTCCCTATCTGAGGGGAGGGGGTTCTTAGCAGAAGTAGCTGCTACAGCCTTAGGTCCTTGGGAGATAGTCTCGGGATCTGCAAAAGGAGCCTTATACAAATGGTAATGCGTGTCCGGGACCCTGTAGTATCTATCAGGCTTAGCAGGGGCCGGAGGTAGAGAATCAGGAGCAGTACAAGCATCATTAAATGCATCATCTACAACAGAAAGAACTGGAGGTATGGCTAAAGGCCTATGTTGTGGTAAATGCAGAAAGGTTCTAAGCCTTTTTCTGGAGTCTGAAAAATCCTGGCCCTGCCACTGAAATTGTTCCCTCATAGCATGCAAGGTTTCCCCAAAGGAAAATTCCTCAGGCGGAGAGGCAGAAGGGATGGACTCTTCAGCATCAGAGTCTTCATAAGGGGAGAAAGGAGCCTCTGGAGGGTCCGAATCATCTGAATCATCAGAGGAATCATCTGTAGAAAGTGGCTGAGGGGGCTCTGCTCTAGGCCTCTTCTCTGGAGGTGGCTGAGAGGCCCTGTCTGGTTGAGGTTGGGATCCCCGGATTAAAGAAATGAGATCCTCTGCTAAACTAAGCATTTGAGAACTAGAGCTAGGCCTGTGAGATTGGGTCTTAGCAGGCACAGTCTTAGTAGCTTTAGCTGCTTTAGCCCTGGCAAAGGCCTTAATGGACATGGCTGCAGGTGGCCTAGCAGCTCCACGTGCAGGGGTTGAAATATCCAAGGGAAGAATGTCAGATAATTCCTGAGAAACTGCAACAGCAGGTGGGTTTTCTGAAGCCGATTCCACAAGGTTGGAAGAGGCCTCGGTAGAAGGTAAGTTTTTGGCTGAAGGAAGAACCGCTTGCTCGGCTTAACCGTGGTTTCGGCCGAAGCCGCGGACCGCGAGTGTCGGTCCTTTTCCTTGCGCTTTTTAGACATTTGCGTAGTCGGAGGATCAGACGGCATAATATAAGCAAAATCAGAGCCGAAAAACTCCTCAGCAAATTCAGACCGACGTCTAAGCGTCCGCCGGTTAAAAGAAACACAGGCTAGACAAGCTGCTACGTCGTGGTCTGGGCCTAAACAGGGTAAGCAGTAAGAGTGGAAATCTTTATGAGGTATTTGTTTCCCACAAGTTAAACAGTTATTCACTTTTTCTGACATCGTCTGAGGCAAGAAAGAGTCCCCAACGGGGTACTTAGCTTTTTAGAAGTCTTCGTAGTAGTATTCGGTAGTAGTAATCTCTGGTTCTGACCGACTGGCACTTGCGAACAGCTTCTGCTTCAGGTGCCACGCGGCAAGAAAGACTGAGGAAAATGGCGTCGGCTGATGCCTTTATACCCGAATAACTGCAGCTATGACGTCGGGTGAAGTGCGACACCAGCCGAGGCCAGACCCAGACTTTGGAATCCGGCCGACCGAAGGGCTGCCTGACGACAGGACAACCCATTTGTAAGGACTGCAGATGCATCCTTGAAGGACATCAATGATGCGATCTGAAATTTGTTATTGTGGAAAACTTTAGGATTTTATTATATCAAGTTCTGAGTTTTATAGCATTATTTATTAAAAGCAATATTTCTTTAACAATTAAAATGCAGCTACTGACCAATTAAAAATAAACATTCTAGCTCTAACTTTGCTAAAATCTCCGGACTCTCTCTCTGTACCCTTCCACATTAGGTACAAATTCCAAAGAAGAACTTTCCACATAGAAAATAACTTTCTGTACTTCGCCTCATTAGCATGTTGGTAGGTAATATTTATTTATTTAATTTTTATTTTACATTTGTTTACCGGGAAAGTCCGACTGTGCAAAATGTTCTTTTTCAGCGAAGGCCTGGGAACAAAAGCTTCACATTCATACATAATCATAAGATGCATATATAACCTACAGATACAAATATTGATTCAATCTCAGATACAAGTATAACATGAAAATACATGTTATACATTTCATTGATACAATCACATAGTCTAGATAGGATACAAAGAATAGAAGTGCTATGATTGTAGGTAGAACACAACTTAAGTATACCTATGCTTAGTAGGGGTATACTATTCAAATGCAAAAATAACAGGTTGTTTTCCTTTAGTGCCTTAAGACATCTATTTACTAACTAGGTTTCATGCAAGAGCAGGTACAGGATTCAGATAGGTATGATTTGAGAAGTTTTTTTAAAAGTTGGAAGTGTTAGTAGCAGTTCTGATATTTAATGGCAGGCAATTCCAGGTTTTGTCTATGCAGTTGGAGTAAAGTGAAACTCCAGCTGCATTGTTAGGTTTGAATATATTTAGGAAGGACTTGTTACTGGAACACAATACCCCGTTATTGGAGTAGTGTATTATTACATTTTGAAGTCCTGGTATTTTTATGGCTGATTTAGTATTCGATGGGCAAAGGTAAGTTGATTATAGGCAAATAATTTGGTAGTTTGAGCCAGGACAGTTGTTTTAAAGCCAAACAATGATGCGATCTGAAATTTGTTATTATGGAAAACTTTAGGATTTTATTATATCAAGTTCTGAGTTTTGCTAAGCCATCAGAAGCAGATTAAAACAATAAGGAATCCATCTTGATATGAAAGCATATTTAAAATAATATGCGAACACTAAAGTTTTTCCCTTACTTTATACTTCTCCATTCACATCATCCATCTGATGCTATGAAACATCACATTTCTTTATGACTAGGCAGTGACAATTCCTCAAATGGGTACAGACTCTTTCACTTACTATCAGACATTCTTCACATGTACTATCAGACATTCTTCACATGTAGTTTCCTCTATCTTTGACATGCACAATAGTTAAACAATTGTTTCACACTATACCCTGGGATTCATAAAGGTTCCCACTTAGTGTACACTTTTTATATTCAAGAATATCCCTGCCACATTGGTTTACTATCTATTCTGTCAGAAAGGCTACACTAAGTGTACACCTAGTGTAGACTTAGTGGT
Organism: Protopterus annectens; assembly: GCF_019279795.1. Taxonomy (NCBI): domain Eukaryota; kingdom Metazoa; phylum Chordata; order Ceratodontiformes; family Protopteridae; genus Protopterus; species Protopterus annectens. The sequence goes on along the minus strand of NC_056728.1, from coordinate 977,806,692 downwards.
AATCTTTATGAATGCCAGCCATATTCTTATTGCAATAAAAACATATCTATATGTTGATGGAAATAGAAAGGCAGTTTGAATAATTTGCATAATTTTCAGTCATGCACCCCCCCATAAAGATGATTATAAATTTTACTAAAATCTTGTAACACTGTTTTCTTTATTCTCTTCACTATAGTTTTTAACTAACGTGGTCAGTGGCAATCCCTGCTTTATTCATTTGAAACTTCACGCTTTTTCTGGATTCTATAAATTTTAGAAGTAATGCCTTGCATATAAATAAAATAAGTCTTAATAGCAATATGATTATATTTTTTATTTCTGTATGACCCATAAATTCTATACTGGTGACTTATCAAAACATTTTTTTATCTACATAACTCTGTTTGGTATTTGAAGGCTCCTACTTCTGGATTCTGCTTGGTGTTTGTCAGCATGAAAAATTTCAAAATACCTCCTCCCCAAGCAGAGAAGAGATTGGTTAACCATGCGCATGAGAACTAGCAGCTTCAATAACAACTTTATGGATAATTTCTAGATGCCTATAAATGACACCAGTGTTACCATGAATAAATGAGCAGCCCTCTGTTTTGAATGTACACTTACCCAGTTTAGAAGCAAAGGTAAAATAGTTCCTAGGTAAACACTAGGCTATCTGTCCTTGTAGCCCATTTTAAACCTAGCTAGTTTCCCTTCAAAGGTGAGAATCAAACCCTTGAAACTTGTCTTTATGAAGTAAACATTTTAACCATTATGCCAGCCCCAATCCCTTTGAGTGCCATCCTGTTTTGCAGTACCACACTACTCATGGCAGTAAATTCAAGAGTGATCAAATGTATCGATTCAAGTGTAGCATTATTTAGTATATCTAAAAACTTTCATAATTTACGTAGCTCACAGATAGACTTTACTGACTCATAAAAAGGTAAAATTCATACTACAGAAATAACACCATTACCAACATTCATGTAAGCAAGCCCATTAAAAGTATTCTTCTGAACAGCACGATAAACCCAAGAAACATCTGCGTTTTCAACTGGAATCAGAATGTCTTTTGTATCTCTCCTGTAATGAGCATTACAAATTTTTCCATCAGGTAAAGTATCTGTGTGTTGCATAGCTGGGATAACAAGAGCTGTTGATAACCAGGAATATGCGTGGCCTGCACAGAAGTAATAGTATTCAAGTAATGCTGCCATACCCTACCCTCCAGTCCCATCATAAATCTTCCATGTGAAATTGCAAATGCTGTGTCTGACAAAAAGCGTTCCACTTTTAGGATAACAAATATATCCTTTAGCAGTCATTGATATTTCAAGTGGTATGACTGAAAAGGGGGTAGAGTTATGTTTAGCTTTTCAATTTTTAGTGAGGAAAATAGTTCAAAATGCTTAATGGAGTTCTGTATTATTCACTGGTACTGGAAATAATAGAATACCCCCATTATGTGCAGTAGGTATATGTGCACAAACTCAACTCTCGCTAATATTAAGAACCTTGGTATACGTGTATAAGGCATCACAAAAAGTATTGAATTTAAGGTGTCAATCAGGTGTTTTTGACCAAATGTCTGTCTCTGTTTTTAGTGATACACCTATCTCTAATAAATGATTCAATACTTACAGTTCCAATGGTTACAGATGATGATGTACTCACAGTTCTGGATGGCAAAAAGAGGTGTAATAAAATGATGATGAAAACCTGAGTAACTGTTTTGATAACAGGTCCATGTGAAAATCGAGCATGTTGGGCCCGGAGATAGTTTGAAGAAACTGAACACATGGATGTTGGATTGCTTGTTAATAATTCACATAAAATTGATTCTCAAATAAATTTCAGCTGAGAGCATTGGCTGTATCCAGTCCCAGAAAGGATTTTTGGTTACTCAATGTATCATTGTCCAAAAAACATGAAGAATCCATGATGTTTGTTTTGGAAGCAAGAAACAATACCATTGATGTTGAAGAAGAAGAATCACTAAAGTTTATTTCTGCCTACGATGATGTTAGAGTCAACCAATTTCACTTCTGGGTTTGGTTTGAAAGGTAAATCAGTCACTTTAACTTCCAGATTGGATTTAAATGGCAAAGGTAGAGAGTCTTTAATCTATACCTCCAGATGTGAAGTGGTTTCCAGAAATGTTGTCCATGTTTTTTAGTCTGGTGAAATTTGCAATAGGTTCCGCTGTTTCATGGGGGATGATGTTGATGGTGCTTGCAGCACTCATCACAAGAGAAGGTCTTCCAGATGTGTGACACATGGATCCAGGAGGGCCTTCACATCAGATGGCATTAGCAGTTGTAAACAAACCAAGTAGGATCTTTTCTTGCTGGGGCATTAAGAATGTTTTCAAGAGAAGGATTTAATGTGGATAAAATTTCCTGGTTGTAAGCCATGATGCTCATTTACTGTAGGCTGTTTCAAAGGCTCAGACACATTCTGGTACTAGCACTGCAAAACAGAACAGAGACACTTGCAATCCAGAAAAAAACTGACTCCTCCACGTTTTGTAACTCCAAACTCTTATGGAAAGGATTCCTATGAGAATTTCATGAAGGGACAACTTTCTAGTAATACTAACTGCACTTTCCATACTGAATAAGACCATTTGAGACCAGTCTCTTCAAACAACTTAGCAAGGCGGGTTTTTATGGTCTTATCTAACCTCTCTGCAATTCCTGAGGCTTCTGGTCTGTATGGGTGACTGTACTACATCTTAAAATTCAGCATTTTACTGATCTATCATATTACCTGACTAGTAAAATGTGTGCCCTGATCTGACTGAATGCTACAGGGAACACCAAATCTTGGTACTGATTCTTGCAAAAGCTGCTTAGCTACAGTGTTTGCATTGTTCTTTATACAAGAATAAGCTTCTACCCATCCAAAAAAAGCATGAACAATGGCAAGCACGTTCTTAAGCTTCTGTACTTGTGGAAGCTCAATAAAATCCCACTGAATAGTACAAAATTGCCCCCAAAGCTTTTTCAAAGTTTATATGGGTGCTGGTACAGTCTTAGACACATTGTGCTCTAAACATATGACACAGGTATTAAACTGCTGAGTGGTTTCTGAAAGGTGAAGGGAATACTAGTCATTTGAAATCTGTTTTATTAAGGCATTTTACTTAAATGAAAAGGTAAGTAGCAAGCTTTAACCAAATGAGTTAAAAAATTCATGGAGCTAACATCCGTCCATCCATATGGCACCACAGAAGGTCTGGAGAATGCCTACAGCCATCACAGATCCACCTTACTGGTTCAGAAAACTCAGTATGATTTTGAAAAACTAGCAATTTCTGTAAGTTTCCCTTGGTAATAATAACATATTCAATATTTCATGAACAAAAATGGCATTTTTAATAACAGTCCCTGTTGAAGGTAAATACTCTTTTCTGTCCAGTGTCGCAAAATCATGAGATTTTAATAATAACCGACTTTCCTTTGCTATTTTAAAGGCTTAAGCAGCTATCTAGCAAACAATTTCCATTTAACTGTCTAGTTAAAATTTTGTTTTCAGTATTAACAGAAACAACTACTACTAATATTTCATGTTCTGTTTGAATACGTAAACTACGCCAAGAAATAAAAATTTAATACAAAACTTTTGGGCTAACCACCCTTCATCAGTACATAAAACACTACATTTCAGCTTCACTTTTAAATAGGGCACATTTAAAATCACATGACACAGCCAGCCTATCATTAATTAACAATTAGTTTTAAAACAGCACCTAAAATTCAAAAAAAAAAAAAATAAAAAAAATATATATATATCTATATATATATATATATATATATATATATATATATATATATATATATATATACATATAAGCAACATAAATTATATAGAGAGTACATAAGATATAAAAGTTCAGACAACCTTTGTATATTACAATTAAAATATCTTTTAAGGTACTAACAATTATTATAAAGCTAAAGGTTCTCTCTGTCTTTTCACTAATACAGGTTTCAAACTAACTGCATTATTCAAACTTGGTTCAGAGCTGCCTGGAGTTTAACAATCCATTCATATTCCTTCAATTCCAACGTATTATTCATGTCACCTCCTCTATTTCCCATAGTCACTGTATCTATCCCTCTGAACTTAAACCTATGCGTACTATTATTCTCAGATATGTGGTTACTAAGAGCATTAGTGGCCACATTCCTTCTGATTTCTGATTTGTGCTCTATTATTTGTTCTCTTAATTTCCTTGTAGTCGTACCTACATAGAATGATGCGCATGGTATATATGTAGCTAAGTGTACCACTTGGGTTGTATTACAAGTTACATTAGTTGTAGAAGTATACATTTCATTAGTTGTAAGGTGTTTGAAGTTATCTGCTCCATCATAAATGTCACTACAACAACTACAGCTACAACACTTTCTTCTCCTTATTTTACTTTGAACTTTTCCTTTAGTCACCCTAAAGTCCTTATAACACAATTTTTGTTTCAGTGTTCTAGAATTCCTATAAGAAAATTGCCGTCTCTCTCCAACTATATTTTTAATTTCAGGCATGGCCATTAATATTGTCCAAGTCTTCTCTGTAATAGAAAGTACGTCCTTAGTATTAACATTAAATGTAGTAACATATCTAACTATAGTGCCTTTTCTTTCTGGTGGATATGTTGTCTGTAACAATTTTACACTAAAAATTGGTTTGTATCTATCCCTTCTTCCTCTAACCACATCCTCATATATTTCATTTATAATTTGATTTGAATAACCATGTCCTTTAAATTATTGTATCATTTCTCTAGCCTGGTTTATAAAGTTATCCTCCTCAGTATTTAACTTACTTGCTCTTATCAATCGAGCCCTCAGTATTCCTTTAAATGTGTGTGGTGCATGCATACTACTTCTCTTAATATACCTACTGACACTTGCATTCTTTTTATGTATAGTGGATTCTATTCTGTCATCTTTCTTATATAATCGAATATCAAGAAACACTATACTATCATTAGACGCTAACATTTTAAATTTCAGGAAGTCTGTGGAATTATTTAAATATGTAATATAATTTTCCAGTTCTTCCATAGTATCTCCCCATAACAAAAAACAGTCATCTACAAATCTTCTGTAGAACATAACTTTGTTACTCAGTTCGAGTTTTCTCCATAGCCACTTCCTTGATTCACTGAGGGAGTTTGGAAAACTCACCCCTGAGACCTATTGTCTCAGGGGGTGGATGATTAACTGAACCAATTTCAAAGTATTTACAAATGAAGTTAGGGAAATATTTATGTAAATGCCCCAGTATATTAAAGGACACTAATAGTCTCCTATCTGACTTGTATGACTGGCATGATAAATACACTGGTGGAAATGTTATGTTTGTGACACTTGATATCACATCCCTCTTTACAGTAATTCCAAATTAATATGGTGCGGAGGCCATACGTAATTTCTTGAATGATGAAATTAAAATGCAAGCTAGAGAAATAGAAAATATATATACATTAATGAAAATGATATTAACCAAGAATGTATTTATTTTTAATGAAGTACCATATCTACAGCTGGCTGGGGTAGCGATGGGGACACCAGTAGCCAATACATATGCAAATCTGGTATTATATGAATGGGAGAAGCACTATATTTTTGGTGAGAAGAATGAACTGAGTAACAAAGTTATGTTCTACAGAAGATTTGTAGATGACTGTTTTTTGTTATGGGGAGGTACTATGGAAGAACTGGAAAATTATATTACATATTTAAATAATTCCACAGACTTCCTGAAATTTTAAATGTTAGCGTCTAATGATAGTATAGTGTTTCTTGACATTCGATTATATAAGAAAGATGACAGAATAGAATCCACTATACATAAAAAGAATGCGAGTGTCAGTAGGTATATTAAGAGAAGTAGTATGCATGCACCACACACATTTAAAGGAATACTGAGGGCTTGATTGATAAGAGCAAGTAAGTTAAATACTGAGGAGGATAACTTTATAAACCAGACTAGAGAAATGATACAAGAATTTAAAGGACATGGTTATTCAAATCAAATTATAAATGAAATATATGAGGATGTGGTTAGAGGAAGAAGGGATAGATACAAACCAATTTTTAGTGTAAAATTGTTACAGACAACATATCCACCAGAAAGAAAAGGCACTATAGTTAGATATGTTACTACATTTAATGTTAATACTAAGGACGTACTTTCTATTACAGAGAAGACTTGGACAATATTAATGGCCATGCCTGAAATTAAAATATAGTTGGAGAGAGACGGCAATTTTCTTATAGGAATTCTAGAACACTGAAACAAAAATTGTGTTATAAGGACTTTAGGGTGACTAAAGGAAAAGTTCAAAGTAAAATAAGGAGAAGAAAGTGTTGTAGCTGTAGTTGTTGTAGTGACATTTATGATGGAGCAGATAACTTCAAACACCTTACAACTAATGAAATGTATACTTTTACAACTAATGTAACTTGTAATACAACCCAAGTGGTACACTTAGCTACATATATACCATGCGCATCATTCTATGTAGGTACGACTACAAGGAAATTAAGAGAACAAATAACAGAGCACAAATCAGAAATCAGAAGGAATGTGGCCACTAATGCTCTTAGTAACCACATATCTGAGAATAATAGTACTCATGGGTTTAAGTTCAGAGGGATAGATACAGTGACTATGGGAAATAGAGGAGGTGACATGAATAATACGTTGGAATTGAAGGAATATGAATGGATTGTTAAACTCCAGGCAGCTCTGAACCAGGTTTGAATAATGCAGTTAGTTTGAAACCTGTATTAGTAAAAAGACAAAGAGAGAACCTTTAGTTTTATAATAATTGTTAGTACTTTAAAGACATTTTAATTGTAATATTGAAAGGTTGTCTGAACTTTTATATCTTATGTACTCTGCATATAATTTATGTTGTTTATATGTGTGTACACATATATATATATATATATATATATATATATATATATATATATATATATATATATATATACATATATACATATATATATATATATATATATATATATATATATATATATTTTTTGAATTTTAGGTACTGTTCTTTTAAAAGTAATAATTGTTAATAATTAATGATAGGCTGGCTGTGTCATGTGATTTTAAATGTGCCCTATTTAAAAGTGAAGCTGAAATGTAGTGTTTTATGTACTGATGAAGGGTGGTTAGCCCAAAAGCTTTGCATTAAATTTTTATTTCTTGGCGTAGTTTACGTATTTGGAATTTACTCTACACAGCACTGTTTTTTGGTTCTTTAAATGTTCTGTTTGAACAAAGATACCATCGACAAAGTGAAAGAATTCAGGATTTGGTAATGGAACATCTTTTAGAGCTGACCTAGGAAGAAGCACAGACTTAACAACCACAACACAATCATGAGGTTCTCCATCAACTGTAGGAATTAAATCTGTAAAGCATGATTATTAAAGAATTCATTTTTAGGCAATCAGGCTGCAGATAAATATTACAAATTAATCTTTAGTAATGATGTCTCTACAGAATGCAAAACTGCCCCTAGGTCTTGTGCTAAGAGTAAAAGCAGCCACCATTTCTACCAAGCATGCTGTCACGGCCACTGCCCAAAGGCAGTCGGGGAGGCCTGCTGCGACAGGATCAAGGTTTGTACTAAAATAAGCAATAGATCGATAACCGTCATTTCTGCATTGTGCTAATAATCCTAACACTACTTTATTTCTTTCAAAAGAGAAGAAAAATATTTTTGAACAGTATGGTAGTCTAAGTACAGGTGGGTTTGAAAGTAAGGTTTTTAACTGACTAAATGTTTGTTCATGGTGGCCTGCCAGGGTAAAGGTTCAAGGGTATCTTTCTTTAGTAATTCCAGTAATGGTTTTACTACTTCCACAAAGTTAGAAGTCAATTGTTGAAAATAACCTGTCAGTGGCAGTAAAGCTCATAACTTTTTTTATGTAGATAGATGTGGTGCATCTTATTTTTGCAGCAATGCATAAAGATAAGATTTGTCTAGAACCTTCTTAAATATGATGCTCCAAGTACTGAACCTGAGATTTCCATAACTGCACTGTATCCCTGTTGACTTTGAATCCTTGTTCTGCTAGCTTGGTTAAAGGAAAGATAGTATATTGTCTACAGTCATAAGGGGATTTGGAATCAAAAAAGCAATCATCTACTTTGAATTAAAGTAAACCCACAAGGAACTTTAATCTTGTCTAATTGTTTCTTTGTTTCCCTGGAGAAAAGAGATTTAACATATCCTTATGGAAATCTAGTACAAATATACTACTGCCCTCTATATGTAAAAGCAAACATATACTGGATATTTGGGCATTTACTGCGGTGGTGGTGCTGCGGTAGCGTTGTCGCCTCACAGTTAGACGTTGCCCGTTCAATTCTCAGAGCGTCTTCTGTGTGGCGACATGCGTGAATGGGCGTTTCTTTGTTGAATGTTGTGCGTTAGGCCCAGGCCGGGCCCGGCAAGCCAGCATGTAAAACTCTACTGCCAATCATTAGCGGACCGGAGTTCCGCTGTGGTGACCCCTAACCAGGAAAAGCCGAAAGACACAAACAAGGAATAGAAAAGAAAGCAGAAGAAATATCTGTCACTGAGAAGGTAGCGGCATTTGACAGGATAGAATGTAGTATCATAGCAGGGTTAGGAATCACAGAGGAAGCTGGTACTACTACTACTATATTCACTGCTCACAAATCTTATACAGATCAATAAATGTTTTTATCCTGGTTTCTTAACTGATAAGATAGTATTGTTACATGGACTTCAAGTAAGGGCTTTTATACCTTGCTGTAGTAAGGCAGAAATGCCAGGTTCAGTTCCTTTCACTGCTTCAGGTGACAAAAGATACTGAACTACCATAGGAGGTTTGGACTAAAATAATCAATAGATCAATAACCATCATTTCTACATTGTGCTAATAATCCTAACACTACTTTGTTTCATGGTTTCAAAATTACTTGCACAGGTTTTGCATTTTTTAGGAGTCCTATCTCATTTTCATAGGTAGTCCGGAGATGCAGATGGATTACTTCTTATCCTTCCAAATCAGCAGTTTTTAAAGCCTCTTTTGATGCCAGAACAGCCAAAAGGGTATCCTAATCTGTACACATATTAGATGAATACACTTCTAAAGGTTCATTTGGAATATCAAGAGAATCACCCTCTAGTCTACAACAGACAGTATATATCAATTTACATAAAAAATCTCAGCCTAAAAGATTAAAGGGGCACTGTTTCCTGCGATAAAAGCATGTTCTTTTAGCAAACCAGTGTGAATAGGAACAGGTTTTGTTTTGGTATAATCTAAAGGAACTCCAGACTCTCTTACCTCCCACATTGTTTTGGAGGAAAGTGGGACATTTTCAGCATTTGCTGAGTGATCATAGATCTATTTGCTCCTGTGTCAAGAAGAAAAGGAAGAGATGAGTCAGGAAGTCTGGGAAAGTATCTTATTACACATTATTACAACTTCTATTTTAACCGTGAATATGTCAGAAACATTTTCAAGAGCAACTGTGTACACTTCCCTAAATTGTTAATTTCACATGGGCATACTTCCTTTTTATCAATAATTTAGTAGAATTAAACTATCTGGCAGGGATCTGATTTTTCAACACATTTCATTGTTTTGCACAATACTTTCTGGTAGCTCTCCAATGGCAGGAAAAGATAATTCTAAATCATGGAAAGATTCTCCTTTTATTGTACTAAGTTTAAAGTGAGCTTCTATGGGAAAGGGATTGCTGCTGGGTTATGCACCAAGACATGCATTAATCAACAGCTGGTGCCCAAATAAAAAAAAAAATAAAAATAAAATATAAAAAAATTCTGGACCTCTATAAATCACCTACTACACCCTGGTCAAACTAAAACTCCAACTCCTAACATAAGCACATCAGATAGCACAGCACTCACTTCAATACTTACTTCACTAACTCCATTTTAAACCTAACCAAAACTTCCAATAATACACTGCTAACCATTCCCTTAAATCCCAGCACAACTTCAAATACCTTATTTTCCCTCATTCAAGCCAGCACCATAAAAAATGCTGTGTAAGCTTAAACCTACCTCCCTTGCTGCAGATAATCTTCCCACTGAATACCTTAAGACAGCTGCCAGTGCAATAGCCTACCCTGTCTCCATCTTGATCAATCGCTCTATAACTGAACAATATATTCCTAAAATCTGGAAAATTGCCTATATAATTCCACTTCACAATGGAGGAACATGTATAGACATATCTAATTAAAGACTAATTGCAATTTTATCTCCGCTATCCAAAATACTAGAAAAATGTATCCATTTCCTGCTTATAAACTACCTAACCTAATAACCAATAACCTTCTCATTAATTCCCAACATTGATTCCGACCTAACCACAGTACTACTACTGCTCTTTTAAGTTTCACAAACACCATTAACCAATACAGAAATAATGGTCAGCTTGTCTTCTCAATATTCCTTGACATGCCAAAAGCTTTTGACACCATCTCACATCAAAAGCTTTTTATTTTTGATTTATTTATTTTACATTTGTTTACCGGGAAAGTCCAACTTGACACATCCTTTTTTAGCGGAGGCCCGGGGAGAAAAGCTCCACATAAAACATGTAGTACAACAATATACAAAAGTATGTTAAAACAGTAGATATGTAATATCACAGTAAATACATGATAATGGCAGACAGTAGACAGGTGATATACAATGGATAGAGACAGGCTTAACTGCATAATCATTTCAGTCTTAGTAGCTATAGTAATGCAGGTTTCCTGTGAACATTCCTATTTTCAAACATTAGACATACATCTTTCATATTTACAATCATCATTATATTTCAGTGTAATCATTATGTTGTTGTAAATATTATATCATTTGTTATGGTGGAGATAGAGAAATTATAGGTATACAGAAGTAGTGAAATAAAGGTGATGGGAAGAATTGGGAAGTTAGGAGTAGAGCAGTTGGGAACTGGCAATGGGAAGTTAGTCTGGAATAGAGCAACTACTAAATGAATTTCTCTCACTCAAACTAAGCAAACTTCTTTCACTCAGACTAAGCAACTCTGCCCTCACCTGGTTCCACGACTACTTAACAGACTGAAAATAAGCTGTAAAATGGCAAAGTGAACTGACCTTATTATTAGCTGTTTCATCAAGGTTCCATCCTCGGTCCACTCCTATCTAACATTTTTATCAACAATCTGTACACTGCTACCAGCCTATCCACAATCATACAATATGCAGATGGCTCTACACTCATCTGCACTACACAGCACCCTTACTCTATAGACTACAAGAAATCACCCAGCTATCTTTGCAGCAGTAATGTCTTGACTCTCTGACTCACAGTTAATCCCAAATCCTAAAAAAATTAAACTCATGATTTTCTGTAATAAAACCCAAGACGTACAATCCCCCTTTCAAATATATTCTTCTGACAGCACCAAGACTGAACCTGTAAACTACTTGGCAACACAATAGATAAAAACTTGAAATTTGACAAGCGCCTATCTGTAACCATAAAAAAGTTCACATTAAACTAGGCTCTCTTTATCAAATTATCACTGATGCTGCAAGAGAGTCAGTTCAAACCGCCAAAACAAAATGACTACTAAAAACGTAAAAGGTAAAAAGACACGCTTAAAAGAGAGATGTTTATTCCACAAGTTAGCGCTTTCATTCAGTCACAATCTATGAACTAAACAAAAGAATAGCACTAATGTTGTGAGTCCATGTTACTCTTTTATTATCACAAAATAATATAAGGAATTAAGCGCTTTCGTCAATGAAACCTTGACTTCATCAGAAACAATTAGAAAGTCACACAACACATTCTTAAATATCATAAAATATCCAATGATTGGTGAATGTCTGTCACAAGATCAAATAGCTAAATTAAGCAATAATCTTCTTAAAGGGAAACTTTTTCTAAGAAGACACTATTTAAAAATACAATTTCTACTTATTAAAAATTTCTCCAAACCCAAAAATAAAATTTAAAATCTAAATAATACAATATTGGAATTCTTCTCAAAAGATGGAACCATTACCACTATGAATAATTTTAATGAAGGTATAAATTAAAGTAAAAATATTAAATAGCTTCTGCTTTTTCTTTTAAAATAGGGTGGATACTCAGGTAGCCATTTAAACCAGGGAAAACAATCTATGAACTTTTTCAGACCAAGAAAGTCAATTGCCAGAACTCATCTACTCTCTACCCTTTTCTATGCCTCTCCCTCTGCCACTTTCACAAACCTAAAAAAAAACGATCTAGCAAGGCTACAGGCCTGTTATAATAAAACTGCCAAATTTGTCACTAATTCTCCATATAGATCCCATCACTGTATTGCACTTCAGCATCTAAACTGGCTTAAATTGCCCAATCTTCTAACATGTACTCAACTGAAAATGGCTCATGGTATAGTATATATGGTATAGTATGGTATACATCAGCCAGAAGATGAGCAGCACTCTGGAACCTACTTCAAAAGACAACTGACTTTTTAACAAATCTCAGATCAGACCTTCATCTTCTTTAGCATTTTACAACACAACTCACTCATAAGACAGTTCTTATAACCCAGGCACAAACTATATATGTAACAGCAAACCTTCTGCTTTAACAGACACACACACATACTCATTTCATGTTACTCTGTCCATATTCTGTAAAGACGTGATTCTTGACCTAATGAAGTATAATTTGTCAAAGGGCTGAAATTCTTTATTAAGGTTCACAGGTATGTACCAGGCCAACAATCATAAAGGCCTTTTTAAGACTAGCCCATGCATCCTAAATCTCTGACAAGTTCTGGCACCCTTGAGGGGCTTGGGGGATGAAACATTTACAAGCAGGGACCTGGGAGAGGAACCATTTACAGGATGCATATGTCCATTAGAGACATAGGTGCCAAACCAGGTATACATTTCCTGTTCCCCTTCCAATTTACCAAGTTACACTTGAATTGTGTTCAGGAGGAACTCTGCTTCACATATATGGAGAGCCTGTTCCATAGACGGGGTAGTCTCTGGGATGCATACCTGTCTGTCTTCTTCTTCTTCTTTCAGCTGCTCCCGTTAGGGGTCGCCACAGCAGATCAACTGTTTCCATTTCTTCCTGTCCTCTGCATCTTGCTCTGTCACACCAACCACCTGCATGTCCTCTCTCACTACATCCATAAACCTTATCTTAGGCCTTCCTCTTTTCCTGTTACCTGGCAGCTTCATCCTTAGCATCTTTTTCCCAATATACTCTGCATCCCTCCTCAGCACATGTCCAAACCAATGTAATCTTGCCTCTCTGGCTTTGTCTCCAAACCTTCCAACCTGGGCTGACCCTCTAATATACTTATTCCTAATCCTGTCCATCCTTGTCACACCCAGTGTCTGGTAGGTCCAATTTATATCACAAGTAAGGTTTAAATCTTTAGAATGGATAATTCTGGTGCTGTCTGTTTTGTGGATATGCAGGATGTCCATCAGGATGGAGTCTGATAATGCCTTGTATACCAGGCATAGATCTCCCCTCAACAGACTGTAGGACACAGAATGCAGAGCTAGGGCTTTGAGGCAGTCCTCATAGGACATGAAACTTATGTCCTGTATTCTTTGAATGAGGAACATCTATGGATGTTCCAAATGCTGGATGTGCCTGGTTAGATACATACCAAAGGGGACATTTTACTCAAAGATGGTTTACCATCATATTGTTGACCTGCACATCTGCGATGGCAGATGTGTGAATGGATGTTTTCAATGGCTCGTATTAGTGAACAAAAGATGCCGAAGACACAAAAGAGCGAATGCCAGTGTGCATTCACACTTTTGTGACTTCGGCATCCTTCACTGTAGTGCGTCCTCAGAATTAGTATATATAATTAGTGGGGGATATGGGGGGGGTGAAGGGGAACTTGCCCCCCCGTTAAACGTGTTGTTAATGGCACCGGATGTTGAGGTAAGTTTGAAAAAATGTCTTAAGTCATTGTTATGCTCATTCGCTAACATTAATTTTGACAATGTTTTTCGACTAAGTGATTACTTGCACAAAACATGGTTGAAATTATGATGGTAAACCCAATACATTACAAAAAATAAGGAGGAAAAGGAGAAAAGAAGATTATTAATGGAGAATTTAAAGAAAATGAAACTGATTTTATGGAGTACCTGTGAAGTAAAGGATTCCATGTAGAAAGCACTACAGCAGGATACAGCATTAGACATCCAAATTAAGGAGAAACCAGTGGAATGGGAAGCAACCAATCAGTTGCATATGAACATATTCTGGAGCCTTCCTTAGGAAACCAGTATAAATGTTCATTTGAAGCTGGACAGCAAGGGAAGGGAACAGGTAACTGTGGAAACTCTGATGCAGTCAATGTTGAGGAGTGATAGACCAGTGAGTTTCCATATGACAGAGCAATGGATGGCACAGGATGAAATTGAAGAGAATGGGTCACAGGAAGATGCTATAGAACTTTCTACAGAATGCCGGCAGAAAATGGAGAATAAAAAATGCATCCTCAGTTTAGAAGAAAATTAGCTAAGAGAAAAGTTGCTTCATTTACTAGAGATAGATGTATTAAGATTAATGAAAGAAATAGACTGCAGAAGGTCAATAAAACCCCAAAAGTTAGAAGTTTGATAAAAGAAATGAATACCATAATTAGGACTGTCCATAGAGATCCATGCAATATAAGAGACATAAACAGGATATATTACTGTGCAGCTAAATTAATAACAGATAAAATTCTGCCACAAGAATACAGGGTAGTAAGGAAGAGAAAGTGGAGAAATCGAATACCATCATGGAAGTATCGAATATTGAAAACTATAAAGCAGTTAAGATAAGAAGTGTCACTGTTAGAGGAATATAAAAGAGGGGACAGATCAACAAAATACTCAGAAAGATAGACGTGATAAAAGCAATGTACAATATTATAATGGATATGGATCTATCATGTACTATCGCAAATAAACTAAAAATATCAGCATAGACAGAAAAATCTTAGAAGATACACAGATAAATACAAAGGTACAGTACAAAATAAGCAATTTATTGATGACCCAAAAAAGTTGTATAGAGAATTAGGAAACAAGGTAAAAGTTGAAAGACCACCAAAAAAAGAAGAAATAGATACATTTTAGAGACGTATTTATAAAGATCCTGTGGAACATAACAAAGATGCTAAATGTGTAGAAGAAATAAAAGAAAGAATAAGAAGTGCAAATGTACAGGATATGACATGGGATGAAGTAATGACCAGAGAGATTGAAACAAAGTTAAGAAAATTTCTAATTGGAAACCTCCAGGCCCAGATGCAGTACCTAACTGCTAGCTAAAAGTGTTAACATCTTTGCACGAAGATTTAGCCATGAGTAAGAACTACTTATATGCGCACCCCAAACAAACACCAGCCTGGCTAACAGCAGGAAAAACTGTTAGAGTGTGTTAAACAGTGAATAAAAGATTGAAGTGAATTCTGCTGTAAATATGCTGAAAGATAAAGCATAGAATAAAAAGTTTGCTTGAAAGTAGGTATGGAGCTTAGCAATGTAAATGGCATCCTTACTGTGTGACAGAGCTGTGGCTGAAATAAGTGAAAAACAAGGAACATCTATCAATGGACAGAAGATATTTCTTGAAATACATGTTTTCTCAGTATCAGCAACAGAACAGTTTGATGTGTTCTCACAGATGCTTCCTTACAGACTTCTGTTAATGGACATGGCTTTTCACAGAATGAGCAGAAAACAATTCTGAAAGGCAAATATTGCATGCATTCTCACATCAGCAGAAGTGCTTGCAAGTAAATATTAAATGGTTTCACAAAAGGACAACAGGAAAGTCTAAAAACAGACATTATGTGTTTTCCCACAGAAACACCTTACAAAAGAAGAAAACAGGATCTAAAGTGCGTGACTAAAAGAGTATATAAGAACTGTAAACTAAACTGTGTTCAGGTACATAGGAACATAGGTTCCGAGGTAAATGGAGAATGAAAAGTTATCATCTCAGCTGATCGTAAAGTGCACCATGTACATCTATGCTACAAGCTGTCAGAATAGTATGTGTTGTTTGTTATAAGAATAAGTTATTTATTAGTAACTGTGCTTACAGTAAAATAGTATTGTGCTGCAAAGTATATTTCTTCATCAGAGTGTAGTCTGCAAGACTCTGTGTTAACAGCCAGCAAGACATTGTGTCTTAAAAAGACTTTGGTTTCAGTCCAGTACAGCAAGTACAGCATGCAGCATAGGTTCATAGGTAGGTACTAGGCTATCTACCCAAAGGCATTTATAAGCCAAGCCAGAATGTGTTGGCTTTCGCTGCCCCCTTATATTAGTTCCCTGTGCCTCTGTCCAGAGGCTACTGAAATGATTCCCGGGGTAAATTTCTGATTCCCATCCACTCATCAAGGTTTCTCTTGGAGTGTTAATGAGGAGCTCTGCCTAATGTAGACTGGAATCTTGTTCCAAAGCATGGGAAGTCTCTGTGACAGGAATCTATCCCTCCAGTACATCCTATTTATTGTTGTGGTGAGGTTTAGATCCCTAGAGCATCTGGCTTGAGGGGATAAGCTTTTCTTTAGGTGGAGCATGTCCATCAGTTCTGGGTTGGACATGGCCTTGTATGTCATGCAGAGATCACCTCTGAGTAGGCGGTATGCAACCGAGTACAGCTGGAGTTTCTTCAGTCGATCTGCATAGGGCATCTGTTTGAGGCCAGTGATCCTCTTGGTGAGGTACTTCTTTGGTCTTTCCAGCTGTTACAGGTGTCTTGTAAAATACATCCCAAATGGGGCACCAATATAAATTAATTTTTCAGTGGTGACCCTAGCCTGTATCTGAACACAGGGGGAGTGATGTGATGCCTTGTATAAGGTCACTCTAGTAAAAGCACAATAACTAACATTTATGTTGAGTATTTCAGTTTTCTACAGTTTCTACAGTTTGCAACAGTACAGTTCCTCAGATGTCTGAATCCAGTGAGACTGCAGTGCAGGAAATTCACAGTGCCATAAATTCTCCAAGAAAGGTGAAGAACAAAGTTTCAAAACTGAAACTCCCAGTTTTGTTTCACCAGCTTCATGAGTGACTACAGAGACTTTCCAACTATCTACAGTAAAGCAGCTTGGCCATCTGCCTCTCTGTTGATTGGTAAGAAATGTTTCTGTGTTACATACAGTATGGATGCAATATGTGGTATGACAAATGTTTATTGTGTAAATCATATGAAACTGTTTTCTGTGCACAATGTCATAAAAATACAGTGCATGCCATTATTCAAAGGTTAGACTGTAAACCTTTTAATGGTAAAGAACCAGAAATAGTTAAAATGCTTACATTATATTCAGATGTTGGACAGTTATGTTGTGTCACTGTATTAATCTCAGAGTTACAACAACGGTTAAATCAGTCATTGACAGAACCTCTAGTACATCTTGTTACAAAAGATGTTAATAGACTTCTAAAAGACAGACAAAATGAGTTCAGGAAATTTACACAAGTTATACAAACATTTTTCAAAAGTGCATAGGAGCTTTAGAATCAGCAGAACAGGTTACTGAGAAATATCAGGCAGCCTGTGCAGAATTACAGAAAAAAATTGAAACTCTTAAACAGCAGTCACAAGACAAGAAAAACCTGGGTAGTAAAGAGTTAAAGAAACAGCAGTTACAGGATAATGAAAATAAATTAGCTGAACTGACAAGAGACTAATTTACAGCACACATCAGCTGAGCTTAAGAAAGCATTGTAAAACAGCAGGAAACTACAGCTGATCTGTACAAAAAAGGAAAATTTTACAATATGCTTGTGTTTCAAAAATGGTTAACCATACATGGTAGGATCTGATGTATGGACAAATCATTCTCAAATGTTTTAAAACTTTCATTCAGTTAAAGCAAGACATTTATCAGTAATACATTAGAGTGTATGACTGCCATTCTCATAGCATAGTCAAAAAGTAAACAAAATAATTCTAGTGCATAAAAATCAAATGAGAGTCACAAGACTGACATACATGTATTTTCTTTTCATCTAAAGTACATCTGTTTGCAATGCACATAAGCAAAAGGCAGACAACAGTAAATGTAAGTAATATAAATGAGCATGTGCTAGTTAAGCTAATATCTATTTTATTTTTTTACATGTTTTTAAACTGTATAGCAACACCACACCAAACAGCAAAAACTCTGATAGACAATTACAAAAAATAAAATCACAGATAGTCTTAATCAAGCAGTTTTTGAAAAATAAATTGCAGGATAAATGCATAGTTTTGCAAATTACAAATACTTATTATAATTCTAAGTGTTTTACAACTGCATTCTAATATCAAGCCACAAGTGTATTAACAGATGACTAAAGGAAAACAGTGCTAAAAGGGTTAACTATGGCTTACAGAGTCTAAAATGTGAGCTCAGGCCTTCCCAGGCTAAATGAATAGTTACAGAAAATGTTGAGCAGATCAGGCCAAAAACAAGACTGATTGCCAGGCAAGTGGCTTGTGTTTTTCTAAAACATTATTGTTATTAAAACATAATTGTTAAGTGTTCACATGCAGCACTATTTGGTTGTTGTTTGTCTTTTTAGCTTTTCCCAGTAAGGGGTCACCACAGCGGAACTCCGGTCAGCTAATGATTGTCAGTTAATTTTTTATGGTGCCGAGTTGCCAGCCCAATGGCCAACCTTCAGCGAAGGCACACCCATTCACGCATGTCTTTCGGAGGCCACTCGACCGCGGGGAGGACATGCAGACTCCACACAGAAGGCACTCCCCACACACAAGCTGAGAATCGAACGGGAGAACCTCTTGCTATGAGGCAACAACATAAGTGCTGTAGCACCACGGCTTACACATGCAGCACTATTTAGTAATTGTAATAAAACATTACAATTTTGCATGCATGTCACTGATAATCTGTTTGCAGGTGAATGCTAAAAGCAAAAAGCCTCAGTTACATCAGGTACAGTCAGCGGATGGGCCATGGTATGCAGTCCAGATAGATTATGCAGGTTCTTTGCCAACACAAAGAGAGGTTACAAATACCTACTAGTAGGAGTAGACACAAAGGCAAAAGCTTTATAAAAAATGTATTCTGTTATTGGAAATGGCCAAACAAAATTATCAACTCAGACAATGGTCTATAGTTTGTTAGTAACCTAAGAAAGCAAATGTGTATCCAAAGTGTTGGGCTTGCATACATTTTATTCTCACAGCAAATAAACAATACTGAAATACTACAGGGGGAGGGGCACTCTCTCAATTTTGCACTGACTGTGTGAGCAGTACTGCAGAAGGGTCTAAAATAAAGCTACGGGAAGGAAAATAATCTCTCATTCCCTCTTGACAATACTCTTTTGAGGAGAGGGGAAAACAAGTATTAGTGCACTAGAAATACTGGTTGTTGTTGTTGTTTGTCTTTTGGCTTTTCCCGGTTAGGGGTCGCCACAGCGGAACTCCGGCCCGCTAATGATTGGCAGTTGGTTTTTATGGTGTTGAGTTGCCAGCCCGATGCCCAACCTTCAACGAAGGAATGCCCATTCAATGTATGTCTTTCGAACGCCCACTCGACCGAGGGGAGGACATGCAGACTCCACACAGAAGGCACTCCCAGCCCAAGCTGAGAATCAAATGGGAGAACCTCTTGCTGTGAGGCAACAAAACAGATTAAACCTGACAGGTCTACATATTTTTCAACTTGCTAATAGCTATCATGCTAGTTATTATTGTACTGCTTAGTATTAAATGGTATTTGCAACCTGTTAAACTGTAAAGCTACACAAGAGGGAGAGTAAAAAATATGTGAAAAATGAACAATACTGGTCACCATATTTTAATAAGTTTTTGGCAAGACAATGTTGGTATGCAATAAGCATGAATGTTACTAAGTTTGTAGATTAAACTAAATGTACTTTGCAGTATTTGTATGTACAAATGCAAATGAATTCAGTGTAAATAAAATTAATGTCTAATAAATATGTGTGAAAAAACATGGATTGAAATGCATGAGTAGCAAACAGTCTGTGTAGATACATACTGTACAGGACACATTATAATGTAACAAGTTCAGAAGTAATTTGTCAAGTTGTAATTTTATCACTAGTTGTAATTTTATCACTGTTTTTTGGACCACCATTTTATTTGTACTGCCATTGGTTACCCCAGTTAGAGGAAAATTATATTAAAATATTGTACTCATACAGCTAATGGACTAATATGTATACAGCATTCTTCAGTGTAACCATGTTTTTTTTAAATCCTCAAGTATTAAAAACCCTGTTCAGTACTTTAAGATGTTCACTTCACTGTCAACTAAAGTGTATGGCCAGTTCAGAAATATGACCACAATGTTATGGTTAAAATGACATTAAAACTGTATGTTTTTAGCACTGAATAACGCTTGCAGTAGCACATAGTCCTTGCCTCTTGCAGATATTAGTCTGTCTTTAATCTTTTGGTATGAAATGATTAATAAAAGTAAATAGTTAATTCAACAGTTGCAAAAAGTTAATAAAACAATTCTAAGTCATAAATTAAGTTCTGTAAAACCTATAACAGACACAGCTCATATCTGATGGAATATTTTCACCGAATGGTCTGCAAAAGAAAAAAGTTGTTAGATACACTCAATTCTGGTAGTAATACTTTCTATCATTGTATTAACTATGTAAAATTGCATTTTGACTTTTTCTATCAAAAAAGACTAAATGTTTGTTTCCTAATCTGTTTTCTGTATAATCTGACCAAAAGATACATATCAATATAAATTGTTTTAAAATAAAGAGAGGGAACTGTTAGAGTATGTTAAACAGTGAATAAAAGTTTGACATTAATTCGGCTGTAAATATGCTAAAAGATAAAGTATAGAGTAAAAAGTTTGCTTGAATGTAGGTATGGAGCTTAGCAATGTAAAACTGGCATCCTTACTGTGTGACATATCTGAAATAAGTGAAAAACAAGGAACGTCTTTTAATGGGCATACGATATTTCCTGAAAGACATGTTTTTGCAGTATCAGCCACAGAACAGTTTGACATGTTCTCACAGATGCTTCCTTACAGACTTCTGTAAATGGACATGACTTTTTTATAGAATCAGCAGAAAAGAATTCTGAAAAGCAAATACTGAATGCATTCTCACATCAGCAAAAGTGCTTACAAGTAAATATTAAATGGTATCACAAAAGGACAACATTAAAGTCTAAAAACAGACATTAAGTGTTTTCCCACAGAAGTTCCTTACAAAAGAAGAATACAGGATCTAAATTGTGTGACTAAAAGAACATAGAAGAACTGTAAACTAAACTGTGTTAAGGTATGTAGGAACTTAGGTTCCGAGGTAAATGGAGAATGAAAAGTTATCATCTATGCTGATCGTAAAGTAAATATTTTGTATATCTATGCTACAAGCTGTCAGAATAGTACGTGCCATTTGTTATAAGAATAAGTTATTTATTAGTAACTGTGCTTAAAGTAAAATAGTATTGTGCTGCAAAGTATATGTCTGCATCAGAGTGTAGCCTGCAAGACTCTGTGTTAACAGCCAGCAGGACTTTGTGTCTTAAAAAGACTTTGGTTTCTGTCCAGTACAGCAAGTACCTCCTTCAGTGGTATCAACTCTCACTCGCCCACAAACTAGTAAACCATCCACTAAATGTCCCATCCCTCCAGAATCTACTCCAACCCTATCGCACCACCAGACCACTAAGATCCAGCAACAAAAATAACTTGCAGATCACTTTACAACAAGAGGAGAAAGCTACTACAAGATAGAGCAAAATCCCTAAAAGGGAAGACATCTCTGATCAATACTAGTAAAAAACTACGATCACTCATAAAATCATCCAAGGCCAACTTTGAGAGAAAAATCGCCAAGGACTCAAAAGACAATCATAAGGCCTTCTTTGGCTATGTTAGAAATCTGGGTGGAAACTCCCAGATATGCTCAGAATTAGTCCAAAATGATACAAAAATCACTGAACCCACAGACATTGCAAACATACTGGCAGACAGGTTCAGTGAAAATTTCTCCCCTCCCTCCCCCCCAAAAGGAGAAATATCTATCCCAGCAGAGTGTAGCCTCCCAATCATCTCAAATGCCCAGGTGAGAGCTGCTCTCTAAAGCTAAAAACACAGCATCAATGGGACCGGATGGTGTCCCCGGCTGTGTGCTACACAAACTCAATGAGGAACTAAACCCACACATAAGGCTGCTGTTTAATCTTAGCCTTACCACAGGATACGTACCCAAAGTGGTGTACGGCAACTGTGGTCCCACTCCACAAAGGCGGTGCTTCTACGGACCCTGGTAATTACCGCCCCATAAGCTTAACAAGCCTGGTCTGCAAAGCTATGGAGAGGATCATAATGGAACTCATAAATAAAGACATAGGGGACCTACAGACATTGGATCCTACCCAATTCGGCTTTGTCAAGGGCAGATCATGCCTCTTGAACTTGGTCGACTTTTCTGAAACAGTCACCAAGGCCTTTGATAAGGGTAAGGCAGTTCACACAGCCTACCTTGACCTTGCAAAAGCTTTCAACACAATACCCCACTCGGGTATCATAGAAAAGCTCACCAGCTTAAATGTAAACCCATATGTCACAAGATGGGTTGCAAACTGGCTCAAGGACAGAACCCACAGGGTTAGAGTTGCTGGTGCCATGTCAGACTCCAAGCCAGTCACAAGCGGTGTCCCACAGGGCTCAGTCCTGGGCCCCCTCTTGTTCGGCATCTACTTTTCAGAAGTGCAGGCAAACATAGGAGGATTGTGGCTGACAAAGTTTGCAGATGACTGCAAACTGGGCCATAGTTGAAAATCCATCAGACACAGATATCCTTCAGAGAGGTCTCATAGAAACGGATAACTGGTGCCAGAGCCATGGCCTTAAGCTTAACGCCAAAAAATGTATAGTCATACCCTTTGGTAAAAACAAGGTAACCCCAAGTTACCACATAGGTGGCAATCCATTAAGCACAGAAGAGGTTATCAGGGACCTGGGGACCCAAGTTGACAGTAACCTTTCTTTTGACACTCACATTGCCAAAGTGGTTAGGAGGACCTTCTACATTGCCCACCTGATTATGAAGGGATTCACATCCAGATCAAGGGAGGTCATTGTTCCCCTGTACTCTTCACTTATCAGACCAATGATTGAGTACAATGCCCCATTCGAATGTATCTTACCCAACACCTGCAGCAATTGGAAAGACCCCAAAAGTTCCTCACCAAAAGGATAAAGGGGCTCAAAAATATGCCATATGCTGCCAGACTGAAGAAACTCCAGCTCTATTCAGTCACATACCGTCTGCTCAGAGGTGACCTGTGCCTGACATACAAGGCCATGTCCAACCCGGAATTAATGGACATGCTCCACCTCAAAAATCCAAATCCACCAGAGCCACAAGAGCAAGAGACTTAAACCTCAACACGGATATAAATAGGACATGCTGGAGGGACAGATTCATCACCCAGAGACTCCCTATGCTGTGGAACAGAATCCCAGTCCATGTGAGACAGAGCACCTCGCTGGCTCTGTTCAAGAGGAATCTTGACCAGTGGATGGGAGATCGTAGGTTTACCCCAGGGATCATCTCTGTATCACTGCTGGACAGAGGCACGGCAAACTAATGGGTATAGTATTCTTCAACCTAAGGGGTGGTGAAAGCCACACAACTCTGGCTAGGCTTATAAATGCCCTAGGGCAGATAGCCTAGTATGAACCTATGAACTAAAGCCAATAACTCTGCTGGTGAAGCACTATTCTCTTGCGCCATAGCCAAATTATGGAACTCACTCCCACCCACAATTACCTCCATACCATCATGCACCCACTTCAAAACTTTACTAAAAGCGCACCTAAAAACATGCTGGCTATGCCCTTGCAACTCCCACTCTAATATTATCCACCTCATCCAACTACTACCTTTCTTTCCACTCCACTAACTACCTTGATTATAGCAAGCTCAGATGCTCATAAGCCTAGTACTTATTATACAGCAGGAACTTCCCATTGTTACATTTGTTAATGCCTGTTATGTACTTCACAGATAAAGATTCTAGTTGTCTACTGATGTACTATGTTCTTCATCTGTAAATATATTGTAAGTAATTTCTATGTTAAATTGTTAATCGCTATGTAATCCAATGTAACTACTGTCTGTTTATTTTACTGTGGAGCTTTTCTCCCCGGGCCTCCGCTGAAAATGGACCCACATCCAGTTGACACTCCCGGTCAACAAATTTAAATAAATAAATAAGTACAGTGTGCAGCAGCAATATAAATTAATTTTTCAATGGTGACCCTAGCCTGTATCCGAACACAGTGGGAGTGATGTGATACCTTGTATAAGGTCACTCTAGTAATATCACAGTAACTAACATTTATATTGAATACTTCAGTTTTCTACAGTTTCTACAGTTTGCAGCAGTACAGTTCCTCAGACATCTGAATCCAGTGAGACTGCAGTGCAAGAAAGTCGCAGTGCCATAAATTCTCCAAGAAAGGTGAAGAACAAAGTTTCAAAACAGAAACTGCCAGTTTTGTTTCAACAGCTTCACGAGTGACTACAGAGACATTTCAACTATCTACAGTAAAGCTGCTTGGCCATCTGCCTCTCTGTTGATTGGTAAGAAATGTTTCTGTGTTACATACAGTATGGATGCCATTAGAGGTCATAATAACAGAATGGAATGTTGGTATACACAGCATATTAGCAAATGTAAAACCTTATTAGGGCAAGTTGATAATAAGGCATTATCCAAATTGATTACAATATTTGACTGGAATCTCAAACAAAACCATATGTGGTATGACAAATGTTTATTGTGTAAATCATATGAAACTGTTTTCTGTGTACAGTGCCATAAAATAGAGTGCATGCCATTTTTCAAAGGTTAGACTGTAAATCTTTTAATGGTAAAGAACCAGAAAAAATTAATATGCTTACATTATATTGAAATGTTGGACAGTTATGTTGTGTCACTGCATTAATCTCAGGGTTGCAACAACAGTCAAATCAGTCATTGACAGAACCTCTAGTATATTTTGTTACAGAAGAATTTAACAGAATTATAAAAGACAGATAAAATGAGTTCAGGAAGTTTACACAAGTTATACAAACTTTTTTTCAAAAGTGCATAGGAGCTTTAGATTCAGCAGAACAGGTTACTGAGCAATATCAGGCAGCCTGTGCAGAATTACAGAAAGCAATTGAATATAAACAGTTTTAAAATAAAGAGGGATTTGTTAGAGTGTGTTAAACAGTGAATAAAAGTTTGAAATTAATTCTGCTGTAAATATGCTGAAAGGTAAAGTATAGACTAAAAAGTTTGCTTGAATGTAGGTATGGAGCTTAGCAATGTAAAACTGGCATGCTTACTGTGTGACATAGCTGAAATAAGTTAAAAACAAGGAACATTTATTAATGGACACAAGATATTTCCTGAAAGACATGTTTTCTCAGTATCAGCAGCAGAACAGTTTGACGTGTTCTCACAGATGCTTCCTTGCAGACTTCTGTTAAGGGACATGTCTTTTTTATAGAATCAGCAGAAAAGAATTCTGAAAGGCAAATATTGCGTGCATTCTCACATCAGCAGAAGTGCTTACAAGTAAATATTAAATGGTTTCACAAAAGGACAACAGGAAAGTCTAAAAACAGACATTACGTGTTTTCCCACAGAAGCTCCTTACAAAAGAAGAAAATGGGATCTAAAGTGTGTGAGTAAAAGAATATATAAAAACTGTAAACTAAACTGTATTAAGGTATGTAGGAACTTAAGTTCCGAGGTAAATGGAGAATGAAAAGTTATCATCTATGGTGATTGTAAAGTACATCATGTACATCTATGTTACAACAAGCTGTCAGAATAGTACTTGTTTGTTATGAGAATAAGTTATTTATTAGTAACTGTGCTTGTAGTAAAATAGTATTGTGCTGCAAAGTATATTTCTTCATCAGAGTGTAGTCTGCAAGACTCTGTGTTAACAGCCAGCAAGACTTTGTGTCTTAAAAAGACTTTGGTTTCAGTCCAGTACAGCAAGTACAGCGTGGAGCACAATAATAAATTAATTTTTCAAAGACAATACTTCTACTTAAGCGTGAACCTGCAAGCTATCCTGAAACGTATAGACCAATAACTTGCATTCCAATGACATATGAACTATACACTGGAATTGATACTGACAGAGTTTATAATCATTTAGAAGAAAACTCAGTTATGGCAATAGAACAAAAGGGTAATAAAAGAAAGTTATGTGTAATAAAGGATCATTTGTTATTAAATAAAGTCATAGTGGAAAACTGTAAAAATGGGGAAGAATCGAAGTATGGCATGGATAGACTACAAAAAAGCATTTGACAGTATCCCACATTCATGGCTAAAAGAGTGCTTAAAAATGTATAAGATGCACCCTACATTAAACAGTGGCAAACCACTTTACAGTTAAGCCATGATAAAGGGCAAATTATTATTCCAGGGATAAAAATTCAAAAGGGGATATTCTGGGGTGAGTCTGACTGTCACTGCTGCTCTTTTGCCTTGCTCTTACCCCACTTAGGTGTCTGCTTAACAGATTAGATCATGGCTATTATTTGGCTCCCAGAAAGCAACAAGGTGTAAAGACTTATCTTCTCGTAGTCAGTGATTTAAAACTGTATAGCTCATCAGATGAGGAGCTGAAAGTACAACTGCAAGTTGTTAAAACTTTTTCAGATGATATAAGAATGTCATTTGGTCTTGATAAATGTACAAAACCATCCTTTAAATCAGGAAAGCTACAGCACCAAGATGACATCAGTTTGGACAAGAATGTTATATAAAAGAACTTCAGCAAGAGGGAGTGTACAAATATTTGGGAATTGATGAAGGATCAACCATAAAACATGAACAAATGCAAATAAAACTCATTAAGGAATATTTTAGAAGACAAATTAATCCTGAAAACAGCATTGACATCTAGGAACAAAGTTCAAGCTATAAACCAATTTGCTCTTCCTGTCCTAACTTACAAAGGTTTGAATAAATTAAATAAGAAAACAAGAAGGATGCTTCATCCTCATCAAATAATTTATAAAAATCAATGCATACCAAGATTATATATTCCCTGTTCCAAAGGAGATATGGGCCTCCTTGAAATTGATTACATGTATAGATCCTAGTTATTATTTTGAATGTTTTAGCTGTTTCTAATTAACTTATTCCCTTATGAGCTGCCATAAATCTGTCAGAACAAATTGAATTGAAAATATTTTATGTTACTAGCTGTGCATTTGGTCTACAAAGCAAAGTCAGAGACTGAGGTGTAGAATAAGCTGTCTGTGCATGTGGTCTCCATTTTCACAAACCTATTGTTCTAGGTTCAGATTAAGCTAAGAATTAAAAACAGCTAGCATGCATCAGGTTGTGATTAGCATTTATTGTTTAATTGATAACTGTTTTATTCTGTGTTATATATTGTGTGTTTTTGTTAGTGTTTTTTAGAGTAATCGAAGGCATGTTGTTGCCCAAGTGCTAGACCTTTATTGAAGATTTTTATGTAAGTCATCTATTTTGTGGTTTAATGCTCTTGATATTTTACTAGCAACTGGTCATTTGGTTACCTAAGACTCTTCCCAAATCCAGATTACTGATGATATAAGCAGATGCTTTGAGTTTTTTTCTATTGTGTCATTTTTTTTTAAGTTTTAGTTTTTAGTGAGATATCTGTTACAGCTGTCATTGCACAATATACCCATAGCTTTAGCTAGGTTTGTGTCATTGTCTTTGTATTTGCAGGAAAATGAGATTTATTTGTGGTTATACACTTGAAGAAACATACCAACTGCCGGTCATCCACAAACAAATGGCAAATAAAAGTAGAACACACAGCTGAACAAGTACACTAACTATAGCAGTGCAGATTTCATTTTTAACACTAGCACTTACCTTTCTGATAAGCCAGCTTACAGGAGAACCATTTTTAAGGGCTGCAATTATATTTTCCCACCAGTAGCCATGATCTGCAAATAAGAGGATGAAGTGAGGCTCAGACTGTCATTAGGAAGCTGTACTATTGTATTCCAGTACCTTGAATGTTAAGAACATGAGCAACATTTTCCTCTTTTTTTATGCTCTTTTTGCCCCCCCCAAGTCTCCCTGTAGCCATTAAGCCACCATCCCCCCATTGCTTCCTGCCATCTGAGGCCAGTAAGCATGGAGATTATGGGCTATCATCCTGCAAACATTCATAAGATGTTTACATTCTCCCTAATCCCTCCCCACTTTCATTGGAAGATATGCATTGGATTCTAAATTAGGTTTCTATGTTATGTTCAGTCCTGCATACCCACTATGTTTGCTTAGAAAGTCATGCTCTCCTTGGCAGGCTCATGTCTCCATATTTCTCTCTTCCTCCCTCCTGCATGCAGTATACTGCTGTAATCTGACCCACATGTGTCACCTCTGTCCCAAGGATGGGTGAGCCAGTACTGGTCACTCACTTCCACTCCACCTTGGTTGGCTCCCCAAGTGTCCAGACCCATGTTGTCTGGACTCTAGTCAGGGTTTCATCCTGTTTGCAAAATAGGCAACCAGCAACATTTTACTGAATGACTGATAACATTTTGTGGAGTGGGTATATCCACGTAAACTATGACCCAATCATATTTTATTACAAATTTAACAGCATAAAAGAAATACTATAACACATTAGTAGAGAACAATACCAAGAGAAATCAAACAAATTTCAGTAGGTTAGTAGTCTTGGCACCAGAATATGTTGGCAAGGAGGGAAAGGGATGAAGAGTTGTGGCCAGCCCGCCACTCCCAGGGATGGGAGGGGTTTGCATGCACATATGGGCACAATGGGATGTCCAGTTCCCCAGTGAAGACCCTGGTAGAGAAGGACAGTGACATTTGGAGGCAATGCTCTTAGCAAAAGTGAGGAGGCATCCTCCACTGACAGACCATTGCATGTCCTTCCCCAGCATCTAGCCGAGTATGAGTAGCCAGGGCTGGAGAGAAAATAATTAAAATCAAACTGACCCTGATGGCTGTCTATATGATGACTTCTCCTGGTTAACCTTCACACAGTGAAACTGAGTGACCAAATCAATTAGCAGGGCTGGGGCTGATGTTTGACACATAGCAGGGAAAATGC
This sequence comes from Protopterus annectens, assembly GCF_019279795.1. NCBI lineage: Eukaryota > Metazoa > Chordata > Ceratodontiformes > Protopteridae > Protopterus > Protopterus annectens. Next base: position 977,777,533 of record NC_056728.1, on the reverse strand, counting down.
TGAAAAAATGGTATAAATAATAGTTAAGTATTGCAACTTAAAACTTTGAATCCAGAAAACCACAATTAATCAATTAGCACAGCAAACATTTTCTAAGGAGGCCCATTACTTTGGGAATTTCTTCATCAGCTGGTGAATTCCTTCTAATGTTTACATAATCTGGTGGCTTTTGAAAGTGTTCCAGTTCTTTGTGAATATTATGAATCTAGCTAAGTAATCCTTGATAACATAAAACTTAACCCAAGAAATTATAAATAGGAGTATAAGAGTTTACAGTAGGAAACAAAGAGTTTTAATATGAATTTAGGCCTATTTCAGTCACAAGTGATTATTTTTAATTTTTAAAGAGTTTAGACGATTTGTCAAGACAGATTTTATTTTGGAGGAGTTAAAATAAATAAAACATCAATTGTTTCATTAGGACAAAATTCACAGATGGGATATAATGAAAACTCAGATGAGGCTAATATGTGATGGCTAATGTAATTGCCATGAAGGAGCATAAGTTGTTGCCTAAAGATCTTGGGAAATGGATTGTACTTAAATGCAGTTCTTAATATAGAGCACCAGGTTTAATTTCATTCCTAGTAATTCTGCTTGCTTATATAGTATATAGACATATCAACAGAGGAGATAGAAAGAGAGTTAATTAAATAACTGCAGATATTAGAGATACTAAGTTTTCTGGATTGACTAACTAATATATAATTTGATGAGCAATGGTGGACTGCAGTAGCAATTCTGATAAGATTTAATATGAACTACTGATATGGTTTTAAATGCCATGTACAAGCTAATTCTTTAACTCAAACCAGTCCACCATTCCTAGGTAGATGAAAAGTGTTTTGTCTATGAGAAAAGGGAAGTCAGAATGAAAGAAAGTATTTTATTGCTAATGGTGATGTTTGGGTTGTCAGGCAATGGCTGACATAATTTAAAGTCTAGGTGCATTTACATTTTCCAGAAAGATTGCCTTAAATCGGTTGATGTATCACTTTTAGCAATTTTTTGTAGAAAAGAAAATTATGCCCAAAAATATGAGTCTTGTAAACAACTTACTTGCAGAATACATCAAAGATTTCTAGAAAACATTTAAAAAGCATCTTCCATCTGAAATGCCCTCCAGGTGCTTTAGAGACAATGGTTAACAAATAATGCATCGGAAACACAGCATATACTATCTTATTTTCAATCATTTTCTCTGTCTTGTTTGTTGTTAGTGCTTACAATTTTGAAAGTGATGCAATGAAAGCAATGTGTTATTGTAAATACTGATGGGACTAATTTCTGTTGAATGCTTTCTGCTTTTGTAAATATGAGACATGTAACACTAATGTACTGTTGATGCTTTGATGAATGTATACATTGTTATTTCTGCCTCTGATTTGTTTTTATGAGTCCTGTTGGGTACAGATGTAAACACCAATGGAACTTTGTGTTTGTGCTTTGTAAATACTGAACATGTAACACTATTTACTGTTAGAATCACGATGACCTTATATGCTGATGCTGTAAATACTGGACACAACTGCAATGTACTATAAAACTGTAAGGGGATTTATATACCAATGTCAATACTGGATATGTAATGAGCCTGGGTTGTGAGTGTAAAGAATCATCTGACCAGTTCACCCTCCCAGTCACCAAGTAATCAATAAATAATAAATACCTTTCAAGAGATATTCAAGGTTTTGATAAAACAGAGAGCTGGTATCCATTGGAGGGCTCATTTAATCTTTAATGAGATATTGTGAAAGCAGTAATAATTTTGTGATGCTTGTTGCTAAGCAATATCAGTATGACTTAGGAATTAAACCCCAACACTTCTATTTCTAGAGTAGCTCAATTTATTGATGTTAATCCAGTTATTCCGGTTTCCTCCAAATAAAGGATGTAGACATAAGGCTAATTGTTTTAAAGCAAACAACAATTTGAGAAACAGTTCTGAGGATGTAAGGGAACTCTGGAAATACATTTAGTTTTGAAAAGGACACCTGTGATAAAAGATTAAACTGCATTTTGCTTATGGCCCTTTTAAAGGGAGAACAGGAATCTGATTTATGCTAGGGAATCTGTCCAGGCACCAGGAAACACTCCTTCATTTCACTGATAAGTGTCATGCAATCCATAACTACTACATAAGCTAACACCAGTTCACACATATTTGATCTTAGTTTAATACTGTGTATGAAAAACAGCATCTCAGGACTACATCAGTAATAGAAGGTGGATCCAAGTAGTTAATGTAAGAATTAAACTGCATCTTTTTCTTCTTCCAGTGTTAAAGCTGAGTGTGCAAAATACTGAGTCATAGGCATTTCAAAAGTTCTTTATGGTCATCATTCCAACTGCTGCAGTAGCCTTTATACTTTATGGACCATTTCCTATCCTGGAAACAACAACCAGCAAGCTTCACACAGCTCTGGCTGCCCCCACTCCTTCACTCCACTTGCTGATGGGATAATCCCATGGAGGATACTGTACCTTATTGCAGTCTCAAGAAGAAAGACCTTTTGGACTTCTCTGGAGTAGCAAACTGTCTACAGCTTTCTTTCTGACAGATAAGCCCCCCTCCAATAAGAAATTATTGCCGTTATAAGGAAATTAATAGTTTATCTATTGTGGAGGTTTTTTTTGATAAAAGGTGGTATTTCCTCTTTAAGAAACCTGGTATTTTTCTAATATTGGAAGGCTCCTGTCAGGGATCTCTAATGTAGATTTTGAGTGTTTGTCAGTATTTGGTGCTAATTCTGTGTAAAACTGTGACCTGCTTGTGTGGGACATAAATGTTTACAAAGGAATAGGTGGGAAATTATCTGTTAGTTTTATGGTTATGCATACATGACAACCTTCCTGCCATTTTGATTCTGTCAGTGTTTGAGCACTATTCATTACATTAAGACCTGGTGTATAATCAGCTCTAAAAAATGTATCCATTTATATTCTGCCAATTCACTGCATAATAGTAAATCACCTCCACGTTTATGTTTACAAATTTGCTGAATAACCCTAAATCTAAACGTGTGTTCTTTACCTATATGTTCACGTGTTTGATGCTTGAGCAGTACTGACAGGGAAATTTTACTCTACTTTTTTATAATATAAGGGACTAGGGAAAGTGCTGTGATTGTAAGTGTACTGCTTGTGAACACTCAGTGACAGCTTATGTTTTTTTTTTCAATAATAAATCTTTATTCTTTTCCAAATGTTAATACAATACTACAACATATGTACATTATATACATGAATGCTTCCAATAGTTACATAAAATCATTATACATTAATATAAACTTCTAGATGGGTATTAAAGAAAGAGAAAATAAAAATCTAGTATCAATATAAGGCTTATCTATACTAATCTCCATATTAAGTATGTACTTCCCGGGGAAAAGTGGATTGGAACCTTAAGCTAACACAATGTTAAAGATTTGTTCCCATATTTTTGTGCTATTTATACTTTTCTTATGATCTTTAATTAGTAATTTATGTGCTAAAATATGTCTTATCGCTACACTTTTAACGTTTTCCCATGAAGTCTGGGATGGATTCAGCCAATTTGTAGCTATATAAAGCTTCATTAACAGGAAAATATTTATGAGTATGGTAATTTGGGATCTATCCAAATTATTCAGAGGAATATGAAGAATCATAAACTCCCAAGAAAGTGTAGACTGTTGATAACCCATTTTTTGTAATTGAATTTTTAAAGAATTCCAAAGTTTGAAAATACATTTACAATTCCAGAACATGTGTAAAAGGTCAGCCATTTGATCTATACAATATGAACATTTAGGTGAATTTTTAGAGTTGAATTTATGCAGAGTGAGACGAGTGTAATAAGTGTTATTAAATATCATCAACTGAGTAAATAATAACTTTTGAAGAGATACTGACTTTAGGGTTAAGTTAATTGCTTTAAATATTTTACTATCATCAATCGGTAATAATTTCTCCTTCCAGTATTTAGATAAGAGTATTTGGTTATTATATTTCATGTCTTTTATCAAATTATATGAAGCCGTTATATATTTGCAGTCCTGCATAAGAGTTTGCCATAAGTTTAGGCAAATGGTTAAATCTTCTTCTTTAATTTTAAAGTTACTAAAATAACTTATTGAAAGATCCTTTAACTGTCTCATTATAATTAAATACGAGTTAGGAAGACTCATCTCTCTTAACATGTTGTGTATTGAGATACCAAGAAAAGGATATAAATCAAATATGGTTAAATCACTTATAAGTGGGAATGTTTTAAGATCTATCAGTTGATTACCAATTTTCAAATTTGGGTTCTTATGAAATGGTTGGAAAGTCATCATATATTGTAAGAGGTTTAGTGAGTTAAACAAACTTTGTACTGATATTATATATACTCTGATATGTTCCATCAGAGCGTACATTTTAAGGGTATCTTTATTTACAATTAATACCCAACCCAGCAGCATGTTTGTGATACAGAATCAACCACTTGGGTGACCATTTAGGACTGGACCTGTCAAAGTTAACCACTCTTAGAATTCTATTAGCATTTATTATTAAATAATATGCTTCAAAATTCGGTAAATCTAAACCACCCCTGTTTTTCGGAGTCATCAGTTTATCATAAGATATTCTAGTTTTTCTAGGTTCCCATACAAATCTACCTAATTCTGTATGAAGTTGTTTGAAGAATTTCCTAGAAATTTGGACTTGAGTAGCTCTAAAAATATATAATATTCTGGGGAGTACGTTCATTTTAATAACTGAGGTCTTTGCCATTATTGGTAATTTCAAATTATTCCATCTTTTTAAATCAGACACTATATGATCCCAAATTAACTTAACATTGTTCACATAAAAGTCTCTATTATCTGTTGAAAAAACAATACCCAAATATTTTATTTTTTCTTCGGATTTTAACTGACCTACCAATGGTAAAAGCGAAAAGGGTGTAGGCGTCTTTAAAGGAAATAACTTGTTTTTTTTTTAATTTATTTTGTAATTAGATATTTTTGCAAAGTCTTCCACTGCTTTTAATTTTTTCTTGGTATCTGACACTGGCGTCGTACAGTAAATATTAAGATCATCCGCAAAAGCAGCCATGGATATTTTTGTACCATGTATTATTGGAGCATTATGATAAATATTTTGTTTGATATGTAGAAATAATGGTTCTAAATATAGATTGAATAATATAGGAGATAACGGACATCCTTGATGGGTACCATTCTTAATTTGTATTCTTTGAGAAATTTTTATTAATAAATAAATTTGTATAGGGATTGTTATATAATTTTTTTAATGTTAAAATAAAGTCTTGGGGTATGTTAAAATATGATAAAATATCAAACAAAAATTCTAAATTAACTCTAGCGAAAGCTTTCTGAGCATCAATTATGAGTGCATAAACATTAAGATTTCTATGAGTGACATAAGAAATTAGTGCATGAAGTGATAACGTATTATCAGAAGTTTGTCTGCCATTTATAAAACCAGCTTGTTCATCTGATATTATCAGGTTAATTACCTTCTTCAATCTATTAGCCAAAAGAGATGTCATAATTTTCATGTCTATATTCAAAAGTGAAATGGGTCAATAGTTATCCGGATTTTGCAGATCAGCATTCTCTTTAGGTATAAGAATTGTTTTCGAAGCATTAAAGTGCGGATCATTAATTTTATTATTGATTATATAGTTAAATACATGTGGAAGTATTTTCCCCAATATATCACTAAAAGTTTTATATAATTCCGTAGTCAAACCATCCTGTCCTGGAGTTTATATGGCTTCAAATTCTTAATTGTATCTGTTATCTCCTCTGAGGAAATTGGTTTGACTAAATTCACATGAAACTCATCACCAATTTTCGGAAAGATAATCTTCTGCAGAAAATCATTATTACTCTTATTTATAAATAATTCCTGATGTTCACCATAGATTTGAGAAAATATTAATTCAAAGGTATTCATAATGTCTTCAGTATTGGTATATGTTTTATTATTAAAGTGCATTTCAAAAATTTGAGAAGGTATTTTCAATTGATTAATGATACGCGCTAGTGCTTTTGAAGGGGTCTGTATATAATTAGCATATTTTACCAGTATTTTCTGTTCATAAAATGACAATTTACTATTTTGTAGTAAAAAAAGATCTTTTTGACATTTTAATAACCCCGTTTGTTTGTTTACTATAGTTCCCAATTAAATTCTGATCTAGTAATTTAATTTTAGTTTCCAATTCTTGTATGTCTCTAGATTGTATTTTCTTATAATATGTAGCCTTTTGAAGAAAGATTCCTCTTATTTGTGCTTTGGTCGTTGCCCAGTCTATATCAGATGGATGCCGGTGTTTAGAAAGATTAACTAGTAGTTGATTAAAGGTCTCTTGAACTTCTTTAATTATATCTTCTTTATTTAATAAATACGGACTTAGGGACCAATTATAACCTCTAAGATGCATATTATGTCTAGTGTCCTTATTAAAAATTAATGTGATCCTAGAATGATCCGATAAATGTCGAGTTTGTATAGATACACAGGGATCAAAAGTCATTAGTACGTCTGAAATTAGAAAAAAATCAATCCTAGACCACATTTTATGACAACTTGAATAAAATGTAAAGTTATTTGAATTCATTTGATTATTTGTGTATTTAAATGGATCATATAGTTTAAAATCTGTTTTAAGTTCCTGTAGTGCTATCACTACTTGATTAAAAGACCTGTGTGAACTTGATTTATCTAATTTGGGATCTTGGTATGTATTCCAATCACCTCCTATTATTATATAACAATTATTATATTGATTCAGGATAAAATAAAGTGATGTTATAAAAAGTTGTTGATTGGTACATGGGACATATATATTAAGAAGTATCACAGGTTTATCATAAAGTACAGATGAAAGAATCACATAATACCATCTTCCCTCTTTGTCTATTTTAAAATCTAGAATTTTCTCTTGATACTGATTTTTAATAATAATCGCCACCCCTGCACTATTAGCTGCCCCTTCTGAAACTACCACCTCTCTAATCCATTTCTTATCCTTAAGGACAACCCATTGGTCATTGGTCAAATGGGTTTCTTGTAATAAAATAAAATATGCCTTTGACTGGAGAAATAAATGAAGAAATAATTTCCTTTTTTTCAAGTTCTAGAGCCCTTTAGTATTCCATGAGTCTACTATCCACATACTAAGATTTTTAAATCTTTTAAAGATATTTTAAAATTGAGAAACGATACTAAATTCAAATATAATAGCACAGTATATAATGTCTGGAAGCAATCTTGACATCCCATCCCTAACCAGTGCCTATCCACTATTCCCCTGGACCAGGACATACATAGTTTTTTTACAATTTTAGAACTTTTATGGGTAAATAACCTTACTAAACATCTATTCTTTATCTTACAAAATAAAACATCGAAAACATGCAAAAAAACCTATAGAAACTACATCTAACTCTACAAAACCTAACCAAAACATTCCCTAATAAACACTGATAACTATCCACAGCTCTTGAACACACTATTTAGTTAAACCTATCAAATAAGTGGTCTTCACTACACCCATAGTTACTATTATACCTGTCTAATAGTTCACATATATTATTAGTTATACTAATTAGTTGTATTACCTTAAGTTAACTAACTATCATATTTAAATCTAACCTAAACAGATATATGACAGTACCCCTATTAAACAATAACATTATTGACTTCAAGATAATTCACCATATATATTGTTAGCTGGAAGAGAGAGAAAACAAATGTTTAACCTTTAAGTATAGTATTAAATCTGACTTTGTTTATATACTCTAAATTATTTAGAATTATAATGTCAGCAAAAAAGGTGAATAAAAATAGCACTCTAACTATACTTTACTGGGTAATATAATTGAATTTATAAAATGATGACTAAACACAATTCCCAAAACAGTCAGAACCACATGCCAGTATAAAAAGAAGATAGCCTTCACATCCCTAGAAATGCCAGAATATAATATCTTCTGGTCTTTTTATCTACTAACTATCCCAACACTAAATCCCCTTATTATCTAAACATTTTCAGTATTAAAAACACATCATTAATACAGGAAAAATAAATAATAAAGTATACTACAATGTTATTAACACAACCACATTCAGGATAAATTACCTAAGGAAAAAGAATAACTATGGTAAAGCTATCATACTTCTAAAATATCAGTTAAATAACACATTTTAAACCAGTACATTATTAGTTCAGTTGTAATCCTACCTGAATGGATTCACAGTTCCCTTTAAGGAAATAAAACATGTAACATACATTAAATGTCCAAAAATGCTCGTTTTACAGTCCAACTAGCTTCCCCTTCTTCCACAGAGATCTTCCTACTTCCTGAGCATGTAATCTTGTCTTCGAGTTCGCTACGGGGGAACCATTACGCGGACGGACTTCCAGATGTGCTACCTCAAAAGAGGACCCTCAGCAGCACCCAAAGGACTTCCTGTTACTTCGCGAAGGGACTCAGTTCGTAGTAGCCATAAAAGTTTGGAAAATCTTCGTGGACGAGCTGGAGCTGCAAAAAGAAACTAAGTAAACATTTACCAAGGGGCCTGGTGAAGAAAAAAGAACAAACAAAGGATTTCAAAGCCTCGAGACATAGTAAGCATGGAATCCCAGCATCCACGTTGCTGTATACAGACTGGATGGCCAGATCAAGCTTCCGAAGCTGGAAGAGACCTAAAAATCTTCAAAAAGGTAACTTTGCTTCTTTTTTTGTAGATATGGAATATTTGGAGCCATCAACTGTAAAAATTAATGTGTTAGGGTATTTCATTTGAAATTTGATATTCTTTTCAATGAGGAACTTACAGTATGGAGATAATGCTTGTCTAGCTTGTCTTATTTGCAATGGTAAATCCTGTACCATAGAAACTCTATTATTTTGCCACATAATATAACCTCCATTCTTTTTAACAGTTAGAATTATTTTATTTACATCCTGGTAGTTGAGTATTTTGACGTAAACTGGTCTAGGTATGTTTGAGGCTTGTGTTTCTCTGAGAGCTCTATGGGCTCTTTCTATAACTATTTGTTTGGCTATGTCAGAGTCATTGAACAATATTTCGAGTATTTGTATAATGGTAGAAATTAAATCATTATATTGGATAGTTTCTGGAATTCCTCTGATAATTATATTGTTCCTTCTGGATCTTGCCTCCAAGTCCAGAATTTTATTTTGCATAGACTGAATATCCAGGTCATGAATGTCTGTTTTTTTTGTAAGCAATGTTATTCTGTCCTCATTTTCAGATATTCTAGCTTCTGATTTATCCATCCTTTCAAGAATTTGACTGCATGTGGCACCAAAAGAGAGTACCTGGTTTGATAGTTCTTTCAAAGCTTCTTGGATGGGTAACAAAGCAGTTTTAATATCTTCCATGTTAGCCAGTTGATCCGGTTTATTTGTCATTCCAGGTTTTGAAAGTTCCTGCTGTTTTGTAGTCTTCTGCTTTTTTATTATTGAATCTTTTTCTGGTGACTGAAGTGCTGATAGTTTGGTTTTAGTTGTTGCTGTTTCCATACTTTTGTCTTCTTTTGACATTGTGAAGCAAAGCAAATCTTTAGTATAACTGAATAGTAAATATCCACGGTTACTAGTCAGACAGTTCCTTTGTTTAATACTCTGTTCAGAGTCAGACAGACAATCAGATCTAATCCTGTGAGTTTGTTTAATTTCCTCTGGTTCTTTCACCTCTCAAGCGATATTTAGTTGTAGTAGATTAGTTATAGCCAACAATTAGTGTAGAAAATCTTGCAGTATATCCTCAGGGTTAATTTTTATTCCGAGTATCTGGAGAGCTGTAGATATGCAGTGTCTACAGAATGGCGGCCATCTTTGAATGACAGCTTATGTTTTAACTGACTCACTCCAGCAACGATTAGCACCTTTGGTACTTTTTACCCAGTTTCAGCATGGATACTCAATCCAGTCCAGCTGTATCTTCTCCCACAGTACTTAGAAAGAAAAAAAAACACTTACTAAGGAGTCTTTGCCATTTTCACAGACTTAGTCTAGGCCTCTAGACAGTAGGTGGGTGAACTTGCAGTGGTCACTTTTTGCTTCTCAGACCACTTGCTTTCCTCTCTAACTTCCTTTGCTGTAGTACTTTCAGCCAGCATGAACTTGTAATCCGCAACATCCTCTTCAGCTGTTCCAGTGTCTATTTTGGGCATGGGACAATCATCTTATCTCTGCCAGGAAGACACTCTGGGAGATTTTTTTTTTAGTGTCACAGGAGCAAGAGATTAGACTGGTCAGACATCCCTCCTTCAATTTGGTCCTTTTCTGCTGGAACCCCAATTAAGAAAAAAACAAAAAGTTTAATATTGTTTTAATGATGAAGTTATTAGTATTAAAAATATGAGTTCCTTGTGTGATGACCCTCCACTGGACCAGTAATCAAGGAACCTCAATCCTTACCACAGGCAGCAGTGGGGAATGTTCACTGAGAGGATGAAAAGTACACATACAGTATTTCTAGATGCAGCTCTCTGCATCAAGTGCCATTTCCCTTAAGAGCAAACAGAGACCACAGTTAGTCCGAGGTTGGCTTCTCCCTCTTTCTCCAGATCCTCAGTAAGACTCACCACTGGCACAGCTATAGCATTGAGATCTCAGCTGAGTGGCCAAGCCAAGACCACCAGCACCCTCTCTGTCTAACCAGTGCTTTGTGTCCCTGCCCAAGTAGCTAACATATACACTCTTTGAAGTTTGATTTACACACACACACACACACACACACACACACACACACACACACACACACACACACACACACACACACACACACACACACACACACACACACACACACACACACCTGGGAAAGGCTGGCACAGGTTTACTAGCTATGCCTCCTTTTTCAAAAACTATAAGGTAGTTATCATTGTCACCAGCCAACTCCTTATCAGCTACTTTAAGGCCCTTAACAAAGGGTGTCCACTCTTATTGTGTAATATTAAGAGCAAGGCAGATGTGATGAATGAATATTCTAGTTGTTGTCAGGTCAAGGACAGAAAACAGAATGCTGTGTCTCACTAAGAGACTTCTTAAATTAAAATCTCAAATATTAATTTAATAATGTTAAATTAATTATTTAAATAATTAATTATCTCAAATATTATTGCTGGGATAGCTTGCAGAATTACGCATGTCTTGTCATCTGACTCCATCCCAGGTGAACCCCCCCACTGCTGGAATCTGGCAGTATTTAGCATCTACCTGAGAAAATACATAGACTTCAGATATTTGGCAGATGCTGAAAGTCATAAAAGAATTACATTGCTTTACATTTTAAGACTAATAATTATTTCACTCTGAAGACAAAACAGAATGCTTCTCAGCACAGACCTGGGTCTCTTGCTGCCATAAAATAATTTAATTTCAGCTATTTTTGTGAAGTTAACCTCCTGTATTCCAGTTTCCACTGTTAAAATATAAACATTTAGACAGTTACAATAGTGCATGTACATTTCTGTTCTCTTCTAGCAGGGCACACTGTAAGAAAAGAGAGGTATATGACAAATAAAATTGAAAGCTGATGTTTTACCAGGACTGAATGAACACATAAATATCAAGTGTTTTTTGAAGGATGGGAAGTTAAAGTGCTACACGGTTACTAATTAAGTAATTGCTGTAATTGATTCATTATTCAACTACGAGTTGAAGTTTTCATTGGTTGTGTTAGGTTTTGAGTTATATAACAATGCTATGTTTTATTCATTTTTGTATGTGTTCTGAAGAAGTTTTGTGAAAGTGGCTATTGAAAGAAACTATGCTAACCATTCATCTCTCAGTTCTTTACACCTTGGGTGTTGTTTTATTATTTACTCTACAAAATATTGGACAATAATCTCAAATTTGATCTGCATATCAATAAACTATAAAATTCATTAATAAGAAGCTTGTTTCATTATATAGAAGCATACCTTTTCTAACTCCATTAGCTAGGACTGTAATCGCCTGCTCACACCTACTTTCTACCCTTCTATATGCCTCCCCCATACTCTCCAATTTCAGCAAAACTGAACTTAGTAAGCTCTCTCACTGGTACAGCCATATTGCCAGATTTGCCATAGGCTCACCATATATGACACATCATTGTCAAAACCTCAGTCTTCTCGGGTGGCTAGAACTGCCTAGCCTACTTCTTTTCAATCAGCTTATCATAGCACAGAAAATTCTGTACCACCCTGAAAATACTCCGGCACTCAAAAATATCATAAAGCCATACAGTAATTCAAGGCAACTACAATCATCCAATAAACTGCTGGTCCAAATCCACAAAGCCATTAACTCAGCTGGTGACTCCCTGTTTGCCAAAGTCACTGGTAAAACTTGGAATTCACTTCCATCTTACCTTACCCTCAAACCTTCTTTTAGTCTCTTCAAAAAAAGGCATCAAACAGTATTTTAAAGAGCACTGGCTTTGTCCCTGTACTAACCCTGATTAATCACTACTTATTCAATGCCTTATTTAAATTAATATTGTAAGCATCTCTTGCTCATAATAGCTTACTGCAACCTGTTGTTTTTGTATACTATTACACACTGTCTATATTGTGAGTACCTACTAGAGGGCTTTATAAATATGTTTGACTCATATATGTTATGTCCTATCTGTGTTATGTGGAGCTTTTCTCCCTGGGCCTCTGCTGAAAATGGACATATATCCAGTCGGACTATCCTGGTCAACAAATGTAAAGTAAAATAAAATAAATAAATAAATACATATCTTCTCAACACAAACACCTGTACAGAGCAGTCTGATATACACATGACCTACAGTTCTAATACATTTGTAACACAATCATCTTATATAAATAATTTCGATATTCACCAATGACATATCATTATTTACAAACTTTCAGATAGCTTGGCTGGCAGTACCGCCTTTGTCACACCTTACCTATGGCTAGACAGGCATTACAAGCAGTAAATCCTGGCATGCAGAAGCCTTTACAATGGGCATTCCCTGTCAAATTATTTCTGAGGAAATAGGATCTGATGATTTTGATTTTGACAATGATAGGGCTTCTTCTCCTATGACATTATGTCTTCTCCTACAGATTCACAATCCCATTTCTCTGATTACAATACTTTAATTCTTACCCTCCTATGGAGGATTTTTCATTGAATCAGACTATTGCCAGGATGAATGGGGAAGATATTATGGTATATTACAAATGGATATATCATATTCAATGCCATCACTTCTATTTGCCAGTCCTAGAGGACATCTTGAATGCTGCCCATAGTCATCTTGATACCTTCTCACCTTAGATCAGACCCTGCTGCCATTTCCACTGTGTCTCATGCTGGCAACAGACTGCTGCTCAATACTAACACTTCTGGTGCGAAGAAAAGTAAAATGTTCAACCATATAGTTAAGACACTGTTTTCTTCTTCCACTTTAGCCTTCAGAATTCTGAATTACCAGGCATACATGTGGAATCTTATGCTTTGTCAGATGTACAGTCTGAGGGAATTAGCTTCTCCTTTTCTTACAGAAGAAAAATTGTTTTCACTCCAAACTGTTTTTAAAATTTTTCACATACCTAAACATGCTTTGAAGATACTGTGTCTAGAGCCAATGATATTGCTTCGGTGCTGAGAAGGTTTGCTTAGGTATGTGACCAAAAGTTTGCAGATGAAGTAAAGGCTGAAATCTTGGATTCAACTTTATATAAGTTTGGATTTTCAGTTACCCAAGTTCAGAAACAATAAGATGGAAGAGGGAAATGAATTTGGGGAGTTTCTAAGACATTAAAGTCTCTGTTACAATAAAAACAGTTCTCTTCCAGCAAAACAAATGCAAAGAAGAGATGGCCAGAGAATATCAACAATAAAAAATTTTTTTTCAAAAAAAGGGACAGACTAACAGAAAAGAATGACTATGCCAGTATTCCTTGCCCTCTTTCCTCTCCCCCAGCCAATATTTCTTCAAATCTGTTCCCAAAACTGGCCCTCAACATTCCCCTTTGGCAAAAGATTGTGTCAAACTTATGGGTGTAAAAATGGTGCTGGTGCAGGACGGCAACAGATGGCACTAGTCACAAAAAAGTACAGTTGTGTACACTTACCATAAATGTAGATGTTCGAGTGTATTCACTTTTGCAGTCATCACATTAGGGTTATCCCTGCATGGTAGCCCTCGGCTGGCCCAAATACCAGAGAAGTAGTATTTCTGTGTCGGTTGCTGTTGCTTGAGGACTGACATCAGGTCATCAGTAGTATAAAGCAAGGCAGCTGATGTCATTGCATCAGTTTTTCTTGCCCTAACCTGTCAGGAGCTCCCAAAGTAGGAGGCCAGGTTCTGGTGGAAGAACCACACCAGTGGAAAATAAATACCAATATATCCCTTGTAAGGAAAGAAAGAGAATAGAGGGAGCTGGAGGGAGGGAAACCAGGACTGCAACAATGAATACACTCGAACATCTACATTTATGGTAAGTGTACACAACTGTACTATGTTCTTCATGTTTCACTGTTGCAGTCATCACATTTGGGTAGATTCCCAAAGCTGAAGAAATAGGTGGAGGCAGTCAAGGAAAGTAGGAGCTGGCTAGGATGCCCTGCAAGACTGCAGAGGCAAACCATGCACTAGATTTGGAGAAGAGAGGCAGGTAGTAATGCTTGGTAAAAGTGTGAAAAGATGTCCAGGTGGTAGCCTCCAGGATGCCGCTGGTGGGGAATCCTCTTAGGAAAGCTGCAGAGCTGGAGGCTGCTGTGGTGGAGTGTGTCCTGGCCCCCTTGGGGGGAGGCTTTCCATGCTGTTTGTAGCAGAAATGGATGCAATATGCTATCCATTTGGAGATGGCTTTGCCTTCTGCTCCTGTAGCAAAGCTAACCAGCAATTGATCAGACTTTCTGAAAGATTTAGTCCGGTCCACATAGAATATGAGCTGCCTGTGCACATCTAGAAAGTGAAGAATCCTTTCCCCCTTGTTCTGGAGATTATGAAAGAAGGTGGGCAATTGAATTGATTTGGTTGAGAGCCACACTGGACACCACCTTGGGCATGAAGGATGGGTTAGTTCTGAGGGATACCCTGTCAGCATGGAAGATGATGAAGGGTTCCATAACCATGAGTGCTTGCAGCTCAGAGACTCTTCTGGCTGAAGTGATGGCCGTAAGGAATGCTGTCTTCCCTGAGAGAAATTTTAGCTCTGCAGAAGAAGCTGGTTCAAAAGGGGGCAGGATGAGTTTTTCCAAGACAAAGTTAAGGTCCCATGCTGGTGCTGGTGCCCTTCTGGGGGGCCTCAAGTTGCTAGCCCCTCTGAGGAACTGTTTGATCAAGGATGTGAGAAAAAGGGGTGCTCAGTGGGAAAATGAGCAGAAATAGCAGAGGCATGAATTTCTATAGAGGAGAAAGAGAGACCACTGTGTAGTAGGTCAGCTAAGTAATCCAGGATGAGAGGGATGGAGGGCTGTGCCATATTGGCTCCTTTAGCCTGGATCCAGGTGCAGAACCATTTTCATTTATCTGCATGAGACTTTCTGGTGCTAGGATGTCTGGCCTCACAGATAACATCCAGAACCTGTTTACTGAGGATGGCGGATTGGTCCGGGGTTAGGGAATAAGCCAAGCTGCCAAACTGAGTGTCTGTAATTTGGGATGCATGAATTCCCCTTCCCTCTGGGTCAGGATGTTTGGAATCTGAGGAAGATGCCATGGAGGCAGTGGGGACAGGCTGCACAACAAGGGGTATGTTGAGCTGCCACTTGTGTGTGTCCAGAAGGTTTTTGCTTAATTGGTCTGCTAGAGAGTTGAGAGAGCCTGGTAGGAATTGTGCTATCAGGTGTAGCCGCATGGAGGAGGCTGTGAGCCAAAAGGTCATGGCCAGCCTGCATAGAGGGTAGGAATGAGTCCCTCCCTGCTTGTTGATGTACCACATCACAGTGGTGTTGTCTGTTTTGATCAGGAGAACCCCTGGAGAGAAGAAGGGGTTTGAAAGCTATCAAGGCATGCTGCACAGCCATCTCTTTTTGATTGATGTGCAGAGGGATTTCCTGAGGGCTCCATTGGCCCTGTATGCATCTAATATCCAGGTGTGCACCCCAAGCATAGTCTAATACATCTGTGGTGAGGGTCTGGGTGGTGGGGGGAGAGAAGGACAGTCCCTTATTGTGGGAGCATGCTGTTGACCACCAAAGAAATTCCTTTCTGAGGGAAGGAATTATTGGTAGAAGAGTTTTCAGGTCTTGAGAGTGTTGACACCAAGGGCTCTTTAGGTACCATTGAACTTTCCTCATATGCAGTCTGGCACATGGAATGAGTAGAATGCAAGATGCCAGGAACCCCAGAGCTTGCAGGATCTTCCTTGCAGATAGCTGGGGCCTGGTGGCTAGTTGAGAGAAGTAGGTTGTCATGAAAATGTGTTTCTCTGGTGTAAGGAATGCCATCTGGGATGCTGTGTCCAGACTTGCTTCCAGGAGGATTATCCTTTTGGTGGGCACCTGTTTGGATTTCTTTTCAATGATTGTGTACCCTAGAGAGGTTAGTAGGGTCTTTACAAAGGCTAGGTGCGTGAGCAGCTTTTCCTGGCTGTCTGCTTGAATAAGGCAGTCATCTAAGTATAGGTAAATTTGAATATTTCTTTGTCTGCAAAAAGCAATGGTTGGAGACAGACATTTTGTGAAAACTCTGGGAGCAGTTTGATAAGCCAAAGGGAAGTGCAGAGAACTGAAAGTGCTGAGATCCTGCCGTAAAGTGAAGATATTTCCTGCATAATATATGACATGGGTAGCAGCTGCTGGAGGGTGAGCATTTTGAATTTTGGGATCAGGAAGGTGTTTAGAATGGATAGATTGAGGGTGAGGATACCAGGTGCCCTCTTTTCTGGGAACCAGAAAAAATCTGGAGTAGAAGCCTTGGCCTATGTGTTCTGCAGGAGCATGCTCTACTGCTCTCATAGAGAGCAGGGAAAGGATTTGCTTTTCAGCCTCTGCCCACTGATTTGGTGGTGTATCTGGGAACCCTTTTGGGGTTGGAAGGGTATGGAAGGAAAATTTGTATCCCTGAGACACAATATTCAGAACCTATTGGTCCTTGGTTATGGTGGCCCAGGTGCTTAAGTGAAAGGAGAGTTTTCCTCCTAGGGGTAAGTGAGGGTGGGCAGAGGGGGGTGGTAGAGGAGGTGAGTCATTGTGAGTTCTTACAATAAGGGGATAGCTTAGAACTCTCTGGTTTTGAAGTGGAGGTAGTCCACTGGTTAGATCTCTGCAGTCCCTGGGGCTGCTGTCTTGGGGGGGGTCTGTTTCCATGGGGCCTAGGTTGGGTAGTTTACTCGGAGCAGGAAAGGACCAATGCTTGGAGGGACAATGCCTGCTGAATCTAGGGGCTGGACTTGTAAGAAATTCCTAACTGTTTGCATAGATTTTATTTTTCTTCCATCTTTAAGACCTCTTCTGCCTTAGTGCCAAATAAGTTGTCTTTGTGCAAGGTGGCAATCAACAATTTAGATCTGACATGGTTTGGCAGGGGTTGTTCCTTAAGCCATGCATGTCTTCTAATGACAGATCCAGCAACTGCTGCCCTGCAAGAAGCTTCTAGGATGTCAAAATCACAGTGCAAAGTGTGTTTAGTTACTTGGCTTGCAGAATGCATTAAGTCTTGTAAATCTTTGGATTCTGCCCAAGCAGGAAAGGAAGACATTTTCTGTTTAAGGAGTTCCAAGGTATGTTGCTGAAATTTCAGCATATGGAACTGACAATTTAGTGCCCTGATAGCAAGAGTAGCTGAGGTGTATACTTTTTTACGCCATCTGTCCAAAGCTCGGGAATCCCTGTCTGAGGGGGTGGGATTCTTAGCAGAGGTTGCTTTAATCCCTTTTGGCCCTGGAGAAAAGACCTCAGGGTCAGCTGTTGTATTTTTAAAAAGGTATCTGTGTGAGTCAGGGACTCTATAGTACCTGTCTAGTTTTCTGGGAGCTGGAAGTAGGGCATCAAGAGTCAAGCTGGATTCAAGGAAAACATCATCCACAACATCCAGGACTTGGGGGATGGCCAAGGGTCTGTGCTGCAGAAGATCTAAGAATTCCCTGAGTCTCTTTTTAGACTGAGGGTAGTCCTGACTCTCCCATTGGAAATGCTCCCTTAAAGTATGCAGGTTTTCCCCAAAGGAAAAATCCTCT
This sequence comes from Protopterus annectens, assembly GCF_019279795.1. Lineage (NCBI taxonomy): Eukaryota > Metazoa > Chordata > Ceratodontiformes > Protopteridae > Protopterus > Protopterus annectens. Next base: position 977,759,367 of record NC_056728.1, on the reverse strand, counting down.
GGGGGAGATGCTGAAGGAATGGAGTCCTCTGCACCAGAATCCTCATAAGTGGAGAGGGGTTGCATGTTTTCATAGTCAGATGCATCAGATTAATCTGACTCTTGTTCAGACAAAACTACAGGGGACAGATCTCTTTTCCTTTTTGAGGGTGTAGCTTGGCTTCCCCTGATCATCATGATAAGGTCTTCCGGCATTTTAAGCATTTGAGTCTGAGGCAAGGTAGCAGGCACCTGAGCGTGAGTCATCGGTTTCTTGGGTGTGGTTCAAACCCTGGGCCTAAGAATCTCAGTCATTTTTGAAAGAATGGTAGTCGTGAAAGATGTCAGTTTGCATGGAGATTTGGTAGTGCGAAGGACTTCCTCGGAATCTGGTGCCTCTCAGTGGCTCCAGACCCATCCAAGGTAGAAACTACTGCAGGATCCTTAGTTGAAGAAGAGTTTTGCTGCATACCAGACTCTAAAAGGGTCTCTGTAGTGGCCTGCGAATCAAATGAAGTGGGCATCAGGGGCTGCAAAAGTGCCCAACTGAGTACCGGAGGACTGACAACTAGCTTAACGGAAGCATCGTCAGATGGCTTGGATCAGTGCGGTCTGCTCTGTCTTTATCTTTACGTTTTTTGGAAGATCTGCTGTTGGATGGCTTACTGAAGCCATATCAGAATTCGAAGATTAAACGAAAATATCTGGCTACAATAAGGGACCGACAACAGATAGTTCTAGCATTGAACAAAGCACAGAAGCGACAACAGGGGGCATCGTGGTCTGGACCTAAACAAGTGGCGCACTAAGAGTGGAAGTCTTGGTGTGGTATTTGCTTTCCACAGGTGAGATAATTGTTAACTTTTTCGGACATTGGTTAGTGCAAGAAAATAGGATCCTCAATGGGGTACTTAGCTTTAGAAGACTTCATCTTCAATTCGGAGATGAAAACTCAGGTAGCGGCCAACCGGCACTCATGCAAACTGCTTCTGCTTCTGGCTCCACGGCAAGAAAGACTGATGTAATGGTGTCAGCTGCCTTACTTTATACTACTGATGACCTGACATCAGTCCTCTGTAGTACATACTATTTAAACATGGTGTTTTTTGTTAAGCAGTAACACTGATGAAGGCTATTCTATGCCGAAACCCGTTTGTTTCTGTGGGGTTAGCCACCTTTTACATTAAATAAATGCAACTTTATCCACTTCATTTGTGCTGGACTTTTTTGGAATCCTCTTGAATATTGGTTTAGTCCATGCACTTGGCCTCACTTGTGTATTTCTGGCTTTTGTACTTATACAACCAGTGCCTTTAGGTCAAAGGAGTGTCTACTCCAGAATGTTTCCAGTGCCAAATAGAGACCTCTTGGGGACCAGTTCTAGATTTTTCATTTCTAAAGCTTTACATGAAAATTTCCAAAGCTTAAAATGCTGACAATACAGAGACTCTTATCTCTCATTCCTCATGAGTTACTATTAACTCTAGACCTAAAAGAAATTTCTAAAGTTCTCTGTTTTTGGGCCACATTATCAGTTGTCTGCCTTACCCTGTGGAATATCTACAGCTCCAAGGCTATTCACAAAATACCTAGCCCCAGACATAGCTTATTGCAGACTGAATGGTATTCACATCTTTCCTTATTTAGATGACTTATTTATCTTTGCAGAGTCTTTGACCAAATATCAAGAGACATTAACATGGGTTTATGTCTCTTTTGACCAATCTGGGCTTCCAGATTAATATTGTGAAATCCGCCTAGACTCCATCTCACAGGATTCTGTTTCTGGGATGCCTAATATATTATTTTCTTCAAAAGGATTTTTAAACACAAGGCAAGGTGGATCTTTACCTGGAATTTTTCCAGAACTTTTCAAATCAGTCTCAAACTTCTGCAAGTGAATTCCTCAGGGTCCTAGAGTTCACGGATTCTATGATGCTCACGATATCGCTTGCCAGATTACACAAGTAAGATACAATAGTTTTTCAAAAACAAATGGACCCAGCATTTGCATTCTCTAGAATATTAAGTTCCAGTTTTGGGCCATAAAAATTTTTAACTACTTTGGTGGAGACAACAAATTCAACTGAACCCAGGTCTCCCCTTTTCTCCTCCAACCCAGTCTGTCACCATAGACATGTCAGATTTTGCTTGGGGAGCAGTTTCTAGAGGAGTAAAAAGTACAAGGCCTATGGAATTCTTCAGACAGACCACAACACATCAGTTTAAAAGAGATATCAGCTGTAATACTTGCCTTTAAGTCTCTACATCAGCTTTGATCCCCGGGACCTCTTCAAGTGATTACAGACAGTACCACAGTCATGTGATATATAAACAATCAGGGAGATACAAGGTCATACCGCCTATGCAGACTGACAATGATAGTTTGGGAGTTAGATCTTTAGCATTCCTTAACCCTCCAAGCATCTTACATTCCATCAGAGCAGTACATAACAGCAGGCAAACCGAGAAGAACCAGGACTGACCCTCACAAATGGAAAGTGAATGAAGGGGGTCTTCCAAGAATCGATCCATTTGTGGGGGACAGCTCAAAAAGATCTATTCACTGTCTTTCAAAACAGACAGCCAGACAAGTTTTGTTTCAGGGTTTTATGCAAACAGGCATGGAAAATAGATACATTTTCATTCACTTGGGAGGGAATGTTTTTTTTTATGTGTTTTCACTCTTTCCACTGATTTCCAGGGTAATTCTAAAGATTCAAAAGGACATCCCAAAAACAATTGAGATGCCCACTTTTGGACCAGGCAATATTGGATCTTTCTTTTTATGGAATTGGCCAAGGGCAGTTACCACAAGCTTCATCACATACTACATGTACTCACACAAGGCAAGGGGAGTTTGATATACTCCAATATCAATCAACTTCAGCTAACTACATGGATGATTCAATTTTAATACATTTTAGGCACCTTTTTCCATTTCAGCATGTCTTCCCATGAATCCATCTTTTTCTTCTCTGTTTCTGAAAGGCATTTGCACCTAGGACTTCCTTGTAAACTGGTTGTTCCTTCTCTTTGGGACCTTAACTATGTACTGCAGAAATTGACTGTGCCACCTTTTGAACATGTCCATCAATCCACTACAGTTCTTGTCTTGGAAACCTGTCCGCATCATTGCTCTGACACCTGCAAGACGAGTATCTGAGTTGCAAGCTCTCATGGTGGGTGACCCTATCTGATTTTTCTTAAGGATCAGGTATCTTTAAGAATACACTCATCATTCATGCTCAAAATTGTCTGAGCATTTACTTTGAATAAAGCCATTAATCTCCCAGTTTTGTACTTAGAACCTAAAAACCAGGGAGAACAGATTTGGCATCCTCTGTATGTGCATAGGCAGTTCAGGTACTATCTTGACAGAATTAAGCCTTTTAGAAAAGCTGATCAGCTTTTTATTTCTTATCAAGGGGCAAACACAGGACACCCTGTGTCTAAACAGACAATTTCTAGGTGATTGTCTTCCGTTATTGTTTTTTTGTTATTTCCACCATGGCAAATCCATTCCAAGCAGTATCAAGGCACATTCTACTAGAGCTTTGTCTTCTGCTATGGCATATCAGAAAGGGATATTTCTAGAAGCATTATAGAGGCAGATACATGATACTCTGCACATAATTTTACAAAGCATTACAAATGGTCCAGGTCAGACTTTGCTATGACCACTCTCTAGTGGCTCCTGGATCCATATCTGTCCTTCTAGGATGGATTCCTAGCTGTGCTGGTATATCAAAATGATAAATGCACTTTTTTGCAACTCAATTTGCACTGTACTCTATTTACATATTTGCTTTATTGTTTCTGTCCTTTGTTGTCTGCACTGTTTGTTTTTCCCACAGTTTCTCCCAAGTGCTGTTGTAGTCTTAAACTTGGTGGTTTGGAATTGCCTGCCCCTGCTGTAAATCTGATTTTGGTCACTCTTCCCAGCCCAATCTCATTTGATCACTCAACCTAGTGCAGTGAAATCATTTGGGTAGGACTACCCCCTTGTTTCTTCGACCTTGAACATTCCTCCCTGTCCTAGCTCATCAGCTTAGTGTACTGAGTACAGAGAGAGAGAGATCATTTGGGAAGGCAAACCACCTTGGTTCCCTAATCTTGAACTATTTTCTGTTTCCTCCCTCTCCACTTTAAAAAAAATACACTTTATTCACTTTTACTGTAATTGTGTCCTTCATACTTTACCTTATTTTTGCTGTGAGCTCTTAACTGTTCAAGTGCTCTTATTCTGCTGCATTTATTATTGTTTGTTAGTAGCCTAATTAAATGTATCTCCTATTCTAAGCATCTTAGTTTTGGTTTTAGCACTTGTGCTTCAGGCCAGTTACTTTACATTTAAGAAGGTTCTTGTGGTCCAAACACTTATGAACAAACCCTTATCAATACCCTCTCTCCATAAGTCCGCCCAAGCATTCAGAACACTACGTCTTTATGTCTGGACAATTACCATCAGTTTCTCCTGCCAGCCTGGTCGACATGGGCATATTGAGACAGTGTAGCAACTACATCATGTTTACTGACAACCCTTTTCTCCTAGCACATAATTCTTCCACCTGCAAGAAATACATGTACATTAGTAACCTGTAGTCCATGCTCTCTCATGCCACAGTCAGTACTCCTGACAAAGTGGAGATTGCCAGCACAAACACACCACTCACATCACATAGCCAATCACAACACACCTATGCAAAGGTCCTCAATAAAAAACTTACCTAAACAACAAAGACCTCCAAAACACACTCGTAAACATTCCACAGACAACACCAAACACATCACACACAGCAGACAACACACCAGTGTCTCACAAACACAGCCCATAAGGCAAAACAGTAAACCATCACATCCCACAGGACATAACAATAAACCAAACATACTAGTCATTGGTGACTCAGTTGTGAGACACAGAGATGTTCCCCTCACCAGGCTTGACAAGGAGAAGGTCACAGTCAGTTGTCTGTCTGGCACCAGAATCCACCACATCATGCACGCACTTAAGTCTCTCCACAACAAGTACAAGTACAACTCTGTCATTGACCATGTTAATGTGAAAGACAAGAGACGTACCTCCCTGGACTATATGAAGAGAGACATGATTGAACTCTCAGAGTATGTGTTCCAGGCAGGTATGACCCTAGCCCTAAGCAGCATCCTATCTTCACCAAGAATGATACCACAATACCAAGAAAAAATAATTGACTTCAACAATTGGCTTAGTTTCTGGTGTCATTCCAAAGGGAGCCATTATTTGCATGCCTGGGATGACATGGTCGCCAGGCCTCAATGGTTTGCCTGAGATGGCCTTCACCTGTCACCACTGGGTTTTTGGATCCTGGCCAAGGCTCTCGCCTCCCCCATTGTGCCTTTTTTTAGGCAATGTCCCAAAGACAAACCTTCCAACATAAAAGGTCTGTCAAAAAGCAAACTGAAGGTCATGCTACTTATTGCTAGGAGCCTTAACCTGAAAATGGACTCACTGGAGGCTCTCCTTGCATTGAAAGATGCTGATGTCTGTGCAGTCATGAAAACCTGGTTCAGGGCTGCAGACAGCACCCCTACCTTAACAGGCTACACCTCATTCCACACATTCCGACCCCAAAATGAGGTCAGGAAGACTAAGGGTGGTGGGGTCTCAATCTTCATTAAGGACATGCACACCTCCAGACTGGTTTGCCAGCATGACACACTGGAACTACTCCAGGTGCAACTGACAGTTGGCAAGACACCCATCCAAGTTATAGATAGCTATAGACCCTCCTCCATGACTCAGAACACTCACTCCTCTTACCTAGATCTACTTGACTCCATAAAGGTACCCCCTAACCTACCCTACCCTAGATCTTACCCTAGATCCTTGGTGACCTCAACTACCCCACCATAGAATGGGTTAACTATTCTTGAGCTTATGCACTCTCTCAAATATTCCTTGACTTCATCAACTCTAACACACTAGACCAGCTCATCTCATCCCCAACAAGGGGAGATAACATTCTGGACTTGGTTTTCACAAACATGGGTGACCGCTTTACCATAGTATGTTCTTCCCTGGTGAGATCAGATCATTGGACTGTCTCATTCAAAGTTTCTATTCCACCCAACCCCCTCCCCAGCCATAATCAAGCTAAAAAATGTCTTAAAAGCTGACTACAACTTCCTAAGGGAGGGTATCTGTAGCTTCATGCCCTGTCGGAGGATGCAGACAGCTATGCTGAACAGTATACCAATGCAGTATACAAGCATCTGTACAACTGCATGGACTCAGCCATACCCAACAGAACTAAAATCTGCTCCTCAAGGAAACACAAACCTGTTTGGTGGACATCCTCTATCAACAGGCTTTACAAGAAAAGGAAGAAACTGCTGTCCAAGGGAAAAAAGGAACAAATTCCAAATTGGAAAAGCTCCCATCTTAGCCTCAGCAAGCAAATTAGATCACTAGAAAACCTCCATGGCCAATTATGAATCTAAACTAGCCTCCAAAACAAAGGGAAACCATAAAGTCTTCTTCAGTTATATCAGGAACCTCTGTGGCAAAACCTAGTTTTTTCTGAATTAGTATTTAACAGTATCACTTACACTGATCCTGTTAACTTAGCTAACCTGCTAGCAGATGGGTTCAGTGCAAAATTCACCCACCTGTCCCCCCAGGCCCTTTCAACATGCCCGATACTTGTCCTGCACCTCACATCTCTGTAGATCAAGTGTTGCATACCCTATCCAAGGTAAAGAACATAGCTTCCATAGGACCTGATAGTATCCCAGGATGTATTCTGCACCACCTTCAGCAAGAACTGGCTTCACACCCTATTCAACCACAGCCCAAGTACAGGCTTCATTCCAGCAAAGTGGAGAGCTTCCATTGGCATCCCTATGCACAAAGGTGGTGCCACTACTGACCCTGGAAACTATCGCCCCATTAGCTTGACAGGTCTGAACTGTAAAGCCATGGAACATATTATTATGGATCTCAAACAAGGACATAGGCAATCTCCAAGCACTTGGCCCCACTCAGTTCAGATTCGTCAAAAGCAGACCTTGCCTGTTGAACCTGGTTGAATTCTTTGAGACTGCCACCAAGGCCCTGGATAAGGGAAAGTCAGTGCATACATCTTACCTTGACTTGGCCAAGGCCTTTGACACAATCCCTCACTTGGGCATCATCAAAAAGCTAACACAACTTGGCATAAATCCCTATCTCATTAGGTGGGTGGCCAACTGGCTCACTAACAGGACTCTCAAAGTCAAAATAGGCACCTTCACCTCCGACAGCAGACCTGTTACCCCTACTTTTTGGCATCTATTTCTCAGAGGTCCAGGCAAAGACAAAAGGCTGGTGGCTGACCAAGTTTGCAGACGACTGTAAGTTGGGTGCTGTCATTGACTCCCCAAATGATAACATACTGCAAGAGGGTCTCACAGCAGCTAATGACTGCTGCCAAAGTCATGACCTCAAGCTAAATGCAAAAAAATGTATCATACCATTCGGCAAAAACATGACCCCTACCACTTACCACATCAATGGCATCCCCCTAAGCACACAACCTATGGTGAGATCTGGGTACTCAGGTTGATAACAGTCTCACATTCGACCATCATGTAGTGGCAGTGCCCAGAAAAGCCTTCTATTTGGTTCATCTCATAAATAAAGGGACTGCATCCATAAAAAGGTGGTTATTACCTCTCTATCCTCCTCCCTCATTAGACCAATAATTGAGTATAACACCCCATTTGGGATGTACCTCTCCAAATAGCTGCATAACTGGAAAGGCCACAAATAACTCACAAAGAGAATCCATGGCCTCCAACACCTGTCCTATGAAGACAGGCTCAAATCACTACTACTCTACTCAATATTGTACAGATTGCTCAGGGGTGATCTGTGTCTCACCTACAAGGCAATCTTGGACCCTGTCCTACTACAGATGCTTCATATCTGTAAGTCTAACTCCTCATGCACTACTTGCTCAAAAAGCTTGAATCTAATATGAAACATCAACAAAACTTGCTGGAGAGACAGGTTCGTCTCCCAGAAGCTGCTCTGTCTCTGGAATAGACTTCCCATACATGTCAAACAGAGCACCTCACTGACCCTCTTCAAGCTCAACCTTGATGAGTGGATGGGAAACCACAAATTTGTCCCATGGGTTCCACCTGTGTCCCCCTAACAGGGGAAAGAGGTGCTGACTGAGGTTTCTTTTTGGCAATAAACTCTTGGCTATGCTTGTAAGGGCCTCAGGGCCATTAGCCTAGTAACCTTCTATGATCCTATGACTGGCTTTGGTATTTAATCGTATAGTCTAAGGAATACTGCAGCAGGGGAAATGATGAACATAGTACAGTTGTGTAAGTTGCGCTTACCCATAACACTAGATGTTTGAATTCCTCACTGCTGCATTAGCTGTACCCACCCTTGATTCCCCTACTCTTGTCATACCTCTTTTTTTCAGGGACATCCCTGATTTTGACTCAAAATTTAGCTCTGTCCCTCTTAATCCCTCCTAAAACTGGTGACTTTCAGAGAAAAGGTGGTGAATTGTACTCAATAAATAATGACAATAATTAGAGTTATAGACTTTTTTACTTCAGAAACTGTATATTAATTCACATTCACTTAGTCTGGTATTGTCTCAAGTTAATACTGCTAATATTTTAAAAGTGTCCCTGATTGTCCCTGAATATTTTCAATTTTGTCCCTGATTCTGTTGAGATTTGTCCCTGGTTGTTGAGTGCTATGACTCTTATACATAGTTATAGTTGGGATATAAAGTAGGTTTGTGATTGCTTTCTACTTTGTAAGTCCCAGTTCAACTGTACATGTTTTATTGTTAATATCAGTTGGTTATTTCAGGATGTTAGGCTCTTTTCTCACTGTATGAGCAAGGAAGTCTTGAAGAAAGCTTGTTCACTTTGACTGCTGATTTCCCTCCACGGGATTATCCAATCAGCAGTCAGAGTAAAGAAGTAGGGGGGAGGAGAGCCAGAGCTTTTTGAAGCTGGCTACTTATTGTTTCCAGAGCAGGAAACAACCCATATAGCCTAAGAGTTGCAGTAGCAGTGAGGAATTTGGCATCTACTTTGGTGGATAAATACAACTTACACAAACTTATTTTTTTAAGCTGTAATGTCCGAAACACAGTCCTCTTCTTCCTGCTGTCTCAAGTCTCGATCAGCATAGCTCTCAATTGTCCATATTTTTCAGAATGTCCAGATTTTTGCCTCATATTTTTGGTCTTTTTGTCATAAAATTTATGGTTTTCTGGCAAATCATGGGGATGATTCAAGTACTGAAGTCAGTAAATAATGACAAACATCTGAGTTTCAGACTTTATATCCTTCAGAAAAATGTATGTTAACACAAATCCTCTTATTCAAATGACTTTATGAGTTTATTAGAGCAATATTTAAAATCCGTCCCTATTTTTGGGCCTTTGTACCCTCATGTCAGACTTTGTCCAGATTTCTTGCACTAAGAGGTTGAGAAATATGTTGATCAGTAAAATAAGAGCACTATAAAATGGCAAATGACACAGCATGAGTACTGTAGGCAACACTGTAGTCTGCCTAGTTGTCATAAGAATAAATCCTTGAGTTTTTGTATTTTAAGCTTAATTTATGTTGTTAGTCGGAAATTAATTTTGTGTCTTAAATTTTTAAAATAACTTCAGAATTTATTTGTTCTTTACTTCTTTAGTGTTCCCCTATAGTTGTATCACTGATGTGAAAAGCCTACTGTGAGACTATCCCATGTCACCCATCAAATAGAATCAAAATAGCAGTCCATATTCATAGTTATAACTGTAGGATACTCTTTGTATTTCTGCCTAATCATTTATTAACTATAGACTGTGCAGCTCTGTAGCTTATAAAATGAATTGAAATATTGTGGCTAGGATTCAGAAACAGTTTTTGTGTCAAAGTAGCCAGTTTTGCATGAAGAGCAGCCATGTGCAGGATGTCGGGGTGATTCAGAGACACACTGAGTGTATGAGTGGACATCCAAGAAATTCTGTAACCTGAATTGTGTGCAGATGGCATTATAATGGCATTGTAATGAGCGCCAGTACAAACATGAGGACAACCACAGATGGAAATGAGAGCAAACAATATGGAGGAGTAATTCAAAAAATATATTTTGTGATGAGAGATGCTTACTCCAGAGATGTTGACTGCAGTTCAAATGCTGTGTTACAAGAGACAGCCAAGAAAACATGTACGCTGTAACTGACACAGTGGTATACCTGAATATGCACGTGTTTGCTATTGCCACTGGTGGCCACAGTGTTGAGTGCTATCACATTTGGCAGCACCAAGTCATCCATCTGTCCCTAACATATCATACCCTCTATGACAGTGAAATTGTGGACTACCACCATGTGGAGAGAGACACTATGGAGGAACTGGTCAAAATGTGGGGAGAACCTATCCCTGTGGTCATCGAATCATGTGTGGCTTGGAGAATCCTAGCTATGGGGACCTTTCAGTGGTCAGTGGAGGGAAAAGTGATTGTATCCCAAGACATCTTCCTCATGGATACCAGTACTTCAGTGTCATGTCACAGCATATTTAAAAGCACATGTGCCTTCTATGTACTACAGAGGAGACAGCCAACACCATGCAGAATTATTATGACATAGCTTATTTCCCTGAGGTACTACAGGACAGACTGCACACACATTGCAATAAATGCCTCACATGGGGAGCAGGGAAGAATAGTAAATCAACTATAAGGGATTTCACTCCGTCAGCTACACAGTTGTCTGTAATACAAATGTTATAATATACGATGTGTCTTCCGGCCACCTAAGCAATACCCCGTACTCCGGCATTTGGCACATGTGTGACCTGTAACAGTGGTTTGTGAGGGGTTAGTTTACCCAGGGACAGATTATTGTTGAAGCTGGATATGCCCTGTAACCATGCTTAATGACATTTATTAGAAATCCCCAGACTATGGCAGAAAATGGTTACAACAACATCTTGGTACAGGCCACTGTCATTGCTGAATGTGTGTTTGCCATGTTGAAGGACCCCTTCTGATATCTGGATACATCTAGGGGTACATTGCAGTATGACCCTGCTACATGTAGTAAAGTCTTTGCAGTCAGTTTGTGCAGATTTACACAACATCATTATATGCAAGCAGTCTCAGCAGGGCAAACACATGAGAGAAATTCCCTGACTAAGCAGAGGAGGAGCTGGCTGCAGGGAATTACTATGCCAAATGGATGTGGGCACAGTAATCTGTGGTTCTGGCTAACAGGCAGCATCTGGTTCATAACTCTAGGCTGGAATAAAGCTTTATACAGACCATTACAAATGATACATGCAAGCCTACACCCAGACTATGTTATAACATCACAGATTACTTGTACTGAGCATCAGTCATAGGTTATCCAAGTAACAGAGTGCAGAGGACAAGGCACAGTTGTCAAATGCACAGTGACAAGTGTTGTGGTATCATCAGTAAGCATTGTATGTGTGTTTGAACAGTATTCTTTATGTGTGTGTCTGACATGCAAGAGTAGGTTGGAAGACTAGAGTAGGCAGGCCAGGGACAGGATGTTGTTTTTGTTGCTGTGCTAATACATGGCAGTCAGCAACATAGCTTATTTCCCTGAGGTACTACAGGTCATAGACTGCACACATAGATATCTGAGTGATCCTGTGCTGGAACACAATCCCAGCAGATGTTGCAGCAGTGTGGTGAGATGGTGAACAGGTTTAGGACACCCACAGGAGAGGTAGGCACACAGCATGCATATCCCTCTCTATGGGGTACCCTTTCCTTGGACAATCATAAGCAGGATCCAAACCGCATTGAAATGGAGTGCTTTGTCATTGTAAATTTTTGTTTTTGCCTTTGCTGGACTCTACACAAATGCACTGCCTACATGCACAGCCATATTGCAACATACTTTCCTCAGTATTGGATGGTGGCACCACATGTGCTTGACCATGCTCTTCCCCTTCCATAGCGCACATCCTTCTTGGAGACAGACATGGACTGGCCAGGGGAAAGTACATCAGTTATGATGTGTGCCTGCCCAGTGGTACCTTCTGTGTGCAAATTATTTAACACCACATCTAACTGATGCTGCACATGTGGTCCATGCACGCTCTGAGGACATCATGCAGACCACATACTACTCCTATCAGCAATGTTTGTGTCTGCCTGTCCCTGTATTAGGACACTACACAAGTGTTAGGTTAGAATTAATTTGGCAAGTACGACTGTATGCATATAACCCCCCCCCCCAGGCCTCAATGATGTGTTCTATTATGTCATTATTAAAATTGAGAAATTTACTGCGTTGAAGGTCATACATATGAATTGTGATCATAGGATTTTATTAATAAAAACTTATTTGGTATCATGTATTTAAAAAGTATAAGAATTTTTAGTGGTAAGGGCAGTGGTAGGGTATAACCAATAGAATATGAATTATGTATAAATTTTAAATAAATCAAAATTTTAATAATATTTATAAATCTTACATAATATAATAATTAACAATCATTATGGACAGCGCAGTGGTGCAGCAGTAGTGTTGTCGCCTCATAGCAAGAGGTTCGCTGGTTTGATTTTCGGCTGGGGTGCCTTCTGTGTGGAGTCTGCATGTCCTCCCTACGTTCGTGTGGGTTTCCTCTGGGTGCTCCAGTTTCTTCCCATGTTACAAAGACATGCATCTGGAGCCTTTCTCCCCGGTCCTTCGCTGAAAATTGGCTTCGTTTCAAGTCGGACTTTCCCGGTTAACAAATATTTAAAATAAATATTATATAGTATTTAATATGAAGAATGTGATTTTTATATGATGTGATGTATATGTTATGTACTCATGATAATTAATTGTTAATTAATAACTTTCTTTTTTTATTTTTTGAATTTGAATTGGAAGGTTTGAATGGTCATGTGATGTGGACATTGTTATATAAATGAATTGTTTTTCTTATGTGGTTAATCTGATGAAGTTCATTATGTTATGAACGAAAGGTGCCTTATTAAATGTATACTTTTTCTATTGAGCTGATTATTTATTGTTTTTCCGGTCATGGACTGCCGTGACATACTTTGCCCCTGAAAAGAGGCCACAAGCCTTCTGGAACTAGTCCAGTCAACAAAAGGGTAGATATTTAGATAGATAGATAGATAGATAGATAGATAGATAGATAGATAGATAGATATAGATAGATATAGATAGATAGATATAGATAGATGAATGTATATTCACAGTGGTGGACCCAGATAACACAGAATGTATATTATACATCTAACAATTATGCATGGTGGCCTGCTCAACTCTGCACTGTTATGTAGCCCTTCACTGCAGATTATCATCTGGAACTAGTCCAGTCAACAAAAGGGTAGATATTTAGATAGATAGATAGATAGATAGATAGATAGATAGATAGATAGATAGATAGATATAGATAGCTAGATATAGATAGATAGATATAGATAGATGAATGTATATTCACAGTGGTGGACCCAGATAACACAGAATGTATATTATACATCTAACAATTATGCATGGTGGCCTGCTCAACTCTGCACTGTTATGTAGCCCTTCACTGCAGATTATCATCTGTCCAGACCCCCATGAAAAGATGCTATTAATTTTAGGTTCACACGTTCATAGGTGTGTTCTATGATAATGAAAACTGGGGCCTTTTTAAGCCTAGCCATGTATCCTAAGGAACTTGGGATATGAAACCTGTACAAGTACGAGCCTGGGAGATTAACCATTTATAGGCTACCTGTGTTCATTAGAGATGTGTGTGCCAAACCAGATGTGAATTTATGGTTCCCCATTCAGTTGTCTATGTTACACTTGAAAAAGGAAGGGAGGAACTCTACTCCACATGGATGGGGGTCATGTGCTAGAGAAGGGGTAGTCTCTGGGATACACACCTGTCTCTCCAGCAGGTCCTAGTTATTATCATAAGCAAGGTTTAAGTCTTTATAATTGGCAATTCTGGTGCTGTTTGTTTTGCAGATATGTAGGAGGTCTGAAGATGCCTTGTATGCTGGGAATAGCTCTCTGCTCAACAGCCCATAGGAGACAGAATATAGGGATAGGGCTTTGAGGCGGTCTGCATAGGACATATTATTTATGCCTTATATTCTTTTAGTGAGGAACCTCTGTGGGCACTCCAATTATTGGGTGTGCCCCGGTTAGGTACATACCAAAGGGGGGCATTGTACTCAGTGCCACATTTGATGACCATTGATTTAGCGGTGGTTTGGTCAATGGAATGCCTCTTGTCTTGTGTGCCAGCTGCATTGTCTGACCTTTGGCTGCACTGATCATGTTGGTGACTAATCATCTGGTTTGATGATAAGGTCTGTTCTGGGCAATGACAGTGTTTTTGCCATTAATAATGTCCCATCATGCATAGTCACTGAAGAGTCAGACAGATTTCTCTTGACTGATCATCCGCCAACTATGGAGATGGCAGGTTTGCAGCAAGATATAATTCTCTGCAAAGGAGAACTTGCATTTGCATTGTCTTACACATTGCATTAGTATCTGAAGGGAAAGCAAATATGTCTGCAAGAAATATGATCATACCTTACATATCACTATGCAACTACAAATTCTTGGGAGCAGGTATGGCAAGAACCATGTTGCACTGACATATGTATGGGTGCTTACTCAAAGAAAACTCTGGTATGCAGAGGAAGGTGTGCTGTGTGCATGGATATGATGTGTTACACACATACCATACATGTCAAGACATTTCCAGGAAAATGGCATGTGATGCACACATACCACTATGTATTTGCATAGGTCATGTACTTAAGAATATGTTAACAAATTGCCCACAAATGCTACTGTCAGTGGGTTTATAAATGGGTCTTAATTCCATACCCTACCTGCCCTCCCCCCCAAAAAAAAACATCAAAAGTGAAATTGCAGAGTGATAACATATAATGGCCTGTCACAATATTCCACAGATAGGGAGCATAACTATTAGACCGGCCAGCAAGAAAACATACCCTTGTGCACCATATGTCTATCAGCCCAAGCACTGTGCGAATGGAGTTAGTGTTTGCATACATACAGCAAGGTACACCAAACATATATCAAGTATACACTACCAGGGCCACAACAAATTCAGTAGTAGCACCCATGACTGAACATCATAGAGGACCATTTTTAGTTACGGTGGTAAGAAGCAGATGTATAGCAACACAGTTGTAACCATTTGGAGCCTACATGCCAAGTGACTAAAGTACCGCAGTATATACTGTTCCTCTCACAGGGATATATGCTCATTCGACTGTTTAACACACAATCCACAGTACTAACTAGTCACATGTTACAAGAATCTCTTGACCTGATGTCATGTACTATGCTAGTAACACCTATATCACACAAATCCTGCCATACATAAGTCAGTACTATAACAACGTCTGTTGAAATTTACATATAGTACATGCCCTCAGACAACTGTCATATCATTACACATTGAACAGTCTGTGCATGGCCTATGGGTATGCATGGACTCTTCAATTCACACAGCAGTCATAAATGCATTGCAAGTTAGTCTGCAGTTGCATAGTAATCATCCGTTTACCCTGCCATGGCAGTAGACTCTCAGTCATACTAATACAGTCCCTCAGTGACAACACTGCTGTGCCTTAAAATAGCAACATAAATAGTCACAACCACTGCATACTGTTAAGGAGGACCTGAGCCACTTCAAAAAGACGACTAACAAGTGACATCAGCACTTACCTTTCAAACACAAATATTGCACTTTGAACTCCTTCTTTACAAGGTTTACAATAGCTTAGTTTGTTGCTGCCTCAATCTTCCACATTTCAGATTTCATGTGCTAAGAGATTGAGAGGTATCATCAGAGACATTACAGCCTAATGTTGGGGGGGGGGGGGCTCCTGAAATAAAATTATATCTACCAGTTTAGCAGAATTTGCAACAAATTTTGACTGGCTTATTTGTATATCTCAAATGGAAGGCCATGTAGGCCTGGGATCTTGCCAGCAGAAGGTTTAGAAAGGGCCTCTCTTCAGTCTCTTTTTGTGATAGTAACTACACCAATAAGTTATTCGCTCCCCTGAAGGAAGGGATATAGGAATCAGATTGTCATTCATTTGGTAGACAATACATATGTGAGAAATACAAATGAGTGACTATAAAAGAGCGAATAGACAAATGGATGACTGCACATTTCTGAGAATCACATTTGGTTGAATTCAAGCTTTATATACTGCAGGGATGTAGAAGTGTGAAGAAAAGAAATGGTTGACTGAAAAGGTTATGGTTTTGAAAATGTGGAAGCCTTTATAGCAAATATTGTAATCGTGGGTTACAGTTAGGTAAGGGGATAGATTTAGTGTTATGTCTGATTGGTTTTATGGGTGTTCTATATCCATTTGTCTTGAATAGTGGTACTGTTTGGGGCAGGGTTGGGGTTTAGCGCACATGAGTAAGGCAGGGTTTACTGTCATTTTTACGATCACACTTCCTGTGCTTTACATTAGTGCAAAACTATCGATTTGGTAGAATCGGAAAAACAAATGCCAAAATGTAGAAATTTACAACAGCGAATGCAATACAGCATTCGCTGTTGTGAATTTCTACATTTTGATGCAGATCGTACTATAGTGGGGATCGAGAAATGTACACTTTACCCTGCAAACATGTTCTTTACTGTGCAACGCACAGTAATGCTGTTTGTGGAAGTGTGGTGAATGTTCGAATTATGTCAAATTCGAACATTCACCACTTCCAAGTTCGAGATTTTTATCATTCGCTGTAGTGAATTTTCGTTTTTCCATTTTGTAGAAATGATAATTTGCCGCCAGTGAAATCAACAAAATGATAGTAAACCAGGAGGCATAGCCCCCTCCCTTTACTCATGTGTGTTAAGACTAACTACAACCCTACACCTGTTCCTTACTCTAACCCTAAAACATTACGTCACTAAAACCCCTTTCCCTACCAGTACCACTGCTTAGATGATGCTTGATCTTGGATTTGTAGCTGGGGTTTACTGATAGCAGAAGACAAGTTTCAATGTTTTGTGATTCTCTAATTTTCTGTGTCACACATTTATGTTCTCTCTCTTTAGTGGTCACTCATTTGTGTTTCTCACATTGGCATGTTCTACCAATAATGATAACTTTCTTATGGAATGCCAAGTCAGAAGACTCACCTTTATAATGTGTAGCAAAGTATTGAGGAAAATGGCTTAGGATCCCATCAAGTCTCAGGTATTAGTAAACATCAATCATATCTACTACAGCTGAGAACTTCCCAAGTGTTTTACTTATTCTGAGAATGTAGCTCCACCATGGGCCTGAATAAGTCTCAAAGTGCACAAATTGTGCTCCAGTTATTAGCTGTAATAATTAAGCAGTCTTGAAATTCTAGCCACCCATGCAACAAGTATAGCAAAGCATTAGATACAGTGCCAGACAGGATGTAACTGCTTACTAAGGTAATCAAACTCCCTTCAAATTTTCCTTTTACAACAATGCATCTGCCTTCCATATCAGCTGACTAATAAAAGCAGTACCCTCTTCTTCCTTTAGGACAAGTTGGGAAAAAAACTTTGTATATACAGTGTCTTTTGTACTTGTGTATGACACAATCAAGACATAAGCCCACCTTAAACAGTGTTACTAAATCCTGTAACAAAGAAAATAAAAATAAGCAAAATGCAAGTGAAAAAAATAAATAAGCACATATATACACACACACACACATACGTACATATGTGTGTCTATGTATGTTTGTGTGTATATATATATATATATATATATATATATATATATATATATATATACATACATATATATATATATATATATATATACACACACACATAAAACAAGGTGTGAGTTCAGTTAGTGAGATTTATCTTATTCAGCGTAACGAGAAATCAGATAAATGGGATTTATCTGATTAAAAAAAACACTAAAACATAAGATCTAAAAAGATTTATCTTCCATTTACATATTAGTTGCAACACCATCTTAGGGCATTATGTCATGAGGAAAATATATTTAGCATTATGTGGCCCCCATGCCGAATAAACTAGAAACTCTTAAAACATTTTTTGCATTTTATCATTATTAATGCTATTTGTACTGTGGTGGTGGTGCTGCAGTAGAGTTGTCGCCTCACAGTTAGATGTTGCCCGTTCAATTCTCAGAGCGTCTTGTGTAGCGACATGCATGAATGGGCATTCCTTCGTTGAAGGTTGTGCATTAGGCCCGGCAAGCCAGTGCGTAAAAATCTTCTGACAATCATTAGTGGACCGGAGTTCCGCTGTGGCGACCCCTAACCGGGAAAAGCCGAAAGACACAATCATTATTAATGCTATTTATAATTTTAATAAATGTAACTAAATTCTGATACTATGAGGTTGGTAAAACCCAGAACAGTCTGAAAAGCGCATCACAATCCTGTGACAGCACAAACAAGCATGAAATAGTACCGTACAAAAAAACAAAACAAATGCATATTGCACAGTCTAGTCATAACTAATATGCTGAACTCTGTGACAGACATATAGCAAGAGGCCTTATTAAACACATTGACCAAAGTGAGTCCCTGTCATAATCTGGGCCAAATCTGTCACTGTAAAGGAGAATGTCTAGAAAGCAGATACAGCCAAATTCTAAAGAGAATTTTAAATACAGGTTTATCCAGTTTGGTAAATAGTTATTGAATGCCCCAGAAACAGAGATGGTAGGTTAAAACATTACTGTTATTATTTTCAGAAACTCCAATCAAGGAAAATAAACAAATATTTTTGGCTGTTCTATAAGACATCAAGCTTTAACATAGTTATTGCTGAAAGCTACTAGCCAAGTATAACAAATCATAACATACATCCTCTTCTGAGTTAGGTACAGATGAGTTAGAGCCCCATGAATAATCTGTAAGATCCTGTTTAATAACGCTTACTTGTTCCAGTATACTCCAGAAACCCAATGGTGCATGCGGTTCTTCCTTATGGTTTTAATAAACTGATTATTTTTTTTTACTTGCTGCCCTTGCTCTCCTTTTACCACTGGGGGAAAAAGAAAAACAGAATCTAATGGTGCTGCCCTTCTGCTATTGGTTATAGAAGTTATCAGGAACAGGTAAGTCTAACAACAGTAATCATGCTAGTGAGACAGCAGTCAGTGCAGTAAAACTAGCCATGTGGTGAGATGGTACCCATTGTTAGCATTTTTTTAAGGTTATTACATTGAATATCACGGTGGTGGTGCTGCGGTAGCATTGTCGCCTCACAGCAAGACATTGTGCCATTCGATTCTCAGCTAGAGCATCTTCTGTGTGGAGACATGCGTGAATGGGCATACCTTCATTGAAGGTTGTGCATCAGGGCTGGCAAACTCGGCATGTAAAAAATCTACTGCCATTCATTAGTGGACCGGAGTTCCACTGTGGCGACCCCTAACTTGGAAAAGCCGAAAGACACAAACAAACAAACACTGAATATCCTAAAGCAAAGTGTAAATAATACACTCTTAACTCTTAATTGTTGAGCCTCATCTACCACTAATCCTGGCATACTTAAGTCTTCCCTCAGAGCCACATGCTCTAACCCTAGATCTAAACCTTGTCATCACAATGAATGCTGGAAGTAGAGGCTCCTGACCCAGAGACTCCCCTTACTCTGGAATAGACTGCCCATACATGTCAAGCAGAGCGTCTCCTTGGCCCTCTTCAAAAGGAACTTTGACAATTGGATGGGAGAAAGGAAATTCACCCCAGGAATCACGTCAGTCACCCTGCTAGACAAGTGTCCAGGGAAGAAAATATTGTGGGAAGAAATATACAGGGAATTGTTATGGCTAGGCTTGTATAGGCCCTAGAGCCGATAGCCTAGTACCAACCTATGAACCTATTCCCATTTGAAGTTTTTCTTGATTTCCATATTCCTCTGCTTATGCAAATTTTCATAAATTTTCTGAAATATCTCCAACATCTCTGCGGTGGTGGTGCTGCGGTAGCGTTGTCACCTCACAGTAAGATGTTGCCCTGTTCGATTCTCAGCTAGAGCGTGTTCTTTGTGGAGACATGCGTGAATGGGCGTACCTTCGTTGAAGGTTGTGCGTCAGGGCCGGCAACTCAGCATGTAAAAATCTACTGCCAATCATTAGCGGACCGGAGTTCCGCTGTGGCGACCCCTAACCGGGAAAAGCCGAAAGACAACAACAACATCTCCAACATCTCTAGTGGTTCTCAGGTTATTTTTCTTGGCAAAAACCTTTTCTATTTTCTGTCACCTATGTCATAATGCTAAGAGTTTTTGTGCTTGGGAGTTATATAAAAAAAAAAAAAACAGTTGCTTAATAGCAATCTTCATAAACTCATGCATGTTATGCAGATACTCCCTTCTTTTGTCTTTAGCACTCTGCAGTTGTGCCTGTTCTTGTTCTGTGAAATTCCCCTTATTCTTTCCTACTTTAACCT
This sequence comes from Protopterus annectens, assembly GCF_019279795.1. Lineage (NCBI taxonomy): Eukaryota > Metazoa > Chordata > Ceratodontiformes > Protopteridae > Protopterus > Protopterus annectens. Next base: position 977,738,915 of record NC_056728.1, on the reverse strand, counting down.
CTGTCAGTCTCTGTAAATAATTCTTACTTCTTAACCATATTCATTTTTTCTTTTATTTCTACTCTGTTTTAAACTCCACTTTCATTTTATCACACTCACTAGCTATACGTTCTGAAGAGATTGCTATCTTCCCTGACAGTTCTCGAATTATTTCCATATCCATTTGTTCAACTCCTCTCTGTTCTTAACAGGTAGGTAGGGAAATGCCATTGGTTGTTATTGGCAGATGATCTGAAGTAGTTATTAGATGTTGTGTCAAGCCTTTCAATTAAATGCTCATGTTCCTGTGAAATAGAATCTTTGTTCAGTCTAGCACAGTTATTGTACATTGGGGTGTAATATGTAAATTCTCTCCAAGTTCCTGCTACTAAATTCACATCTTTCATACCAAATATTTTCACACAATTCTTCAGAAATCTACCCTCTTGTCAAAATTTCCCTTCTAGGGTCCCCTACATACATTCTCAGTGTTGCAAATCAAGTTCTCCCCAGACGTTCTCATCTTCTATGATGGTAGTTTTAGGTGGAGTATAGGTATAAATATATGGCAGCGTAATTCTCCTCCCTTGCCAGTAGTTCCTTATTTACACAAATCTACCACTGCTATTTTTGTTTTACTCTTCTATCACTATTGGCGATTCTCTAGCAGTTATTAAAAGTACTCCCCTTTTCCTTTGTCCCTGATATTCTGCTGAATATCCATCCTGAAATCCTTTCTTTATTAAATTCACATGCTTACTTCTTTCCAAATGTGTCTCCTGAAGCATTGCTATTTATACCCTGCTTTTCTTAATATAATTCAATACCCTTACCTTTTTATCTGCAACTGTGAGGCCAGTCACGTTCCAAAATAATGGGCCAGATTCCAAGAGAGTTGCTGTTAGTGTAAGTCCCCTGATTCCAAAAGAGTTGCTCTCAGCAAGTGACTTACTTCAGTTTAATGCCTATCTATAACCAGGTTTACTGTGGAGACCAGATTCTAAAACACCTGTTCACAGCCCACTCTTAGTATAAGTGGTCACTTACCTGAAGCAAATCTTTTAGAATTTAGGCCAATATATTAAGTGTAGCCATTATGATAATATGTTGTTTTTCCCACCTATTATATATGATGGCTTATTCAAATGTCTATTTCTGGCTTTTATATTACATGTACCTACTAATGTTGGTAGATTAATCTGTTATACAGTTGTTTATTGTCATCTCAGTTTGAAACTATGACATTTTACAAGCCTTTTTGTTGTATTGAAAACCCTCAAACAAAAAAATAAACATCCCTCAAATATCCCCATAACCTATTAATTTAAGACAATCACACAAAACTATTTGCATCTTCAAATAATGACTTTTCACCCTCCTGATAGGAATAGTTGTCCCAAGTTGACAGCTGAGTAGGCAAAAACTTGAGTCAGAGTGCTGTTTATGTAGTATAGTGGTGAGTACAGCTACTTTTCAAGCAGGTGACTTGGGTTTGACTCCTTTTTAAATGTAACCTGGATAACTGTATGGGAAACAGAAAATATACCCCTGGGATTCTGCCCGTGTTCCTGCTGGACAGGAGCATCAGGTGCTGACTAGTGTAAACATGGACTAAACTCTTGGCTAGGCTTATAAGGGCCTCAGGGCCAATAGCCTAGTAATCTCCTATATATATATATATATATTCAGAGGTGTGCTGCACTTGGAGATGGAAGGTATGATTTACTATCTTAAGAGTCCTTTTTAGTTAGAATTTTGTTAGTTGAAAGTTTTGTAATGAAATTTCAGTGTAACAGAGACATAGCCTTTTTTAACCAACAAACATCTTTATTAGAACTAAAAAAAGATGCATATTAACAGATCAACATATCCACCAAATTGCAAACATACATGGAACAACTTACTAAATGCATTTTATATCTGAAGGTCATGAAATTTGATATAACAGCCCTAGGTTTGAGTGTGTGTGTGTGTGTGTGTGCCTTCTGTGGAAGGTAGGGCACCGGGCTGGCAACTCGACACTGTAAAACTCCACTGCCAATCTTTCAGTGGACCGTTGCTCCACAGTGGTGTCCCCTAATGGGAAAAGCCAAAAGGAGAAGAAGAATTCAGGGTATAAACACATTGTCTTACTGGGATTGCCTTAAAGCCCTATCTCTATACTTGGCCTCCTACAGTTTACTGACAGGCAATTTATGCCTGACATACAAGGCATCCTTGGATCCAGCTCTGATGGACCTTTTACACACCCAAAAAATGAATAGCAACAAAACCACTAGATCCAGTTATTTAAATTTTGGTTATGACATAAATAAGAATGTTGGCGAGACAGATATGTGTCTCGGAGGATCCCTATGCTCTGGAACAGGCTGCAAATCCAGTTTCAGGCAGCTGGGTAGTGAGACATTTCCCTGCGGTACATTTGGTTGGGAACACATGGCCAAAGTGACATTCAGTTGCAGAGAAATATGGCTGTTGTGAATTCCCACGTTGTTTGCTAAATGGCTTTCTAATATATCCCAGACAAGCTTTTAAGGATACTGACACAATGGCAAATCAAATACTTCTCAGCTGATGTTGCACTTCAATGATTTAAAAACAAGCTATTTCACAATATGATATTCATTTGCATGGGCCTCCAGCCATCTCTTAAATTGTGGTCAGGCAGCATTTATCTTCTTAGCTGATTGCTTTTCTCTTCTGCATCCTTAGCCTGTTTTTGGTCTTTCCTGCCTATCATCATGGTTTGAAACTTTAACACACTCACTGACATGGATTCCTGCCATCTTAAGTCTCAGTACTTATTTTGTAAAGAGTGAGTATTTTAATCATATCTTTATTTTCTTTCACTTTCTAGGAGGGTATTCTTTCTTCCTGTGGATATACATTCATCTGAGAAGTGTTTGGAGTCATCATTTCCTTCTTAAGTGGCTTTCAAAATTCTGCTACAGTTGGCCATCTATTTTTATAATCCAGTAACAGCCATCTGAGGTGCTTCCTGCAAAGTGAATGTCAGAGCATCATACAGGTCCCAAAACTATTAACCATTTTTGGCGTTTTTATTTTCATGACCTGTTAACTTCTTTTGCTGACAATGACACTAGTTCTGTTTTCTTATTCACTTTTAGATCCAAACTCTCTGGGATCTACAAATACACAAATTTATTTTGTCTGACTTGATTTTCTTGAACTTGTTTATCCATGAGCTACACTTGAAAGTGCGACACTCTACAGCCCACCACTTTACAGTGCCCAGTCCTCCCACTCCCAGAAGAGCAGGAGAGTCTTTCCTGAGTCCTGGCCAAATTTTCCTTGTTACTATAAATATATCCTTTTGTCTCCTCTCAGAAACAAGACACGAGCCCAGTGTAATTTACCTTGTCAAGAAAGTGAAATATAGGTAAGTCAAACTTCTACAGGAAATTACCACAACAACTCTCAGTGTTATATGTGATTCTGAAGGGAACAACATACTAAAGAGAAAATTATTTAGAAGTACTGTTTTCACTACATAAAAAATATGTAAGCATTGAGGTAAAATTGATAATTATATCTCACCTACCTCGTTCATCAGCTGAAATTGTAAACTTGAATGGTTTTTGTCCAGTCCATAAACCAACATATCCAACAAAGGTTGTGCCAGTGTAGGCTACCTGAAGTTAAAAGACAAACACATTTCAAAAGGAAACTGGCAAAAAAAGAAGAGAGAGAGAGATGATAAAAAATATTAGTTATTTGTAAATTAGGACCAGCTGTATTCTATTTGAAACAGTTTAAAATATAAAATAGAAATGAATTAAAGGAAAGCAAAGATAGATTACGGAATTAAAGAGAGAAATTAAAGAGCACGTAAAAATAAAAAAAAATAGAAAAAAAAGAGGAGCTATCAATATGTCTGGACATTTCTCAGTTACTCTACTTCAACAATTGGCTAAGCTTCTGGTGTCATTCAAAGGGGTCCAGTATCTGTCTGTCTGGGACAACATGATCGACAGACCACGATACTTTGCCAGAGATGATCTGCACCTGTCACCCCTGGGATTCAGGTTACTGGCTAAGGCTCTTGCCACCCCTATAGTGCCTTCTTTAGGCAAAGTTCAAAGAACAAAACCACCACCATAACAGGTACAAGCATGCAAAATCTGAAGGTAATGCTACTCAATGCTAGAAGTCTAAACCTCAAAATGCACTCTCTCGAGGCACAACTAAAAATGGAGAACATCGATATCTGTGCAGTAACTGAGACCTGGTTCAAGGCTTCAGAGACCACCCTTGCAATACCAGACTACAACTCTTACCACACTTTTTGGCCACCAAACCAGGACCAAAACACTAAAGGTGGAGGAGTGTCCATATTCACCAAGGATATTCACACCACCAGGCTAGTTGCCCAACACAATGCATCTGAAATTCTCCAGGTGCAACTAACACTATGTAAGACTGCAATCCAAATTGTAGCTTGCTACAGATCCCCCACCATGCCCCAAGATTCTCACTACACCTTCCTAAACATACTGGAAAATATTAAGATACAACCAAACACCCTAATAATGGGTGATTTCAACTACCCTGCTATTAACTGTGAAAACTACCTTTGCCCAACGGTTCTTGGAATTCATAAATTCCAATGCCCTGGATCAGCTTAGCCATAGTCCCACTAGGGGCTCCAATATCCTTGACCTGGTCATTACCAACATGGGAAATCGATGGTCCACACCTATGGTCACCCCCTCGTTGGTCAGGTCATACCATAAGCTAATCACCCATGACATCCACATCCCTCACTCACCCCCCAGTAAGGAAACCTCAGTAAAAAACTTCTCTAAAGCCAACTTCATGCTACTCAAGTCAAAAGTGACAAACTTCATGACACCCATGCAGACGGGAACTGAAAGTTCGAATGCTGAATCCTACATTAAGGCACTGTATGACCACATCCACTCGTGCATAAATTGTTACTTCCCAAATAGAACCAAGACACTCTCCTCCAAGAAAAGGAAGCCAATCTGGTGGTCCCCTGCCATAAACAAACTTTACAACAAAAGGAAGAAACTGTTGCAGAAAAGAGGAAAATCCCAGGATGCAAAAAGCTCCCTAAACCAGCCTCAGTAAGAAGCTGAGATCCATCATAAAATCCTCCACAGCTAGTTACGAAAATAAAATTGCCAAAGATTCCAAAGACAGCCACAAGCCATTCTATACCTATGTCAAGAATCTAAATGACAACAGACTGGCATAAATATACTGATCCTAAGGATATTGCCAATATCCTGGCATATCGATTCAGTGCCAACCTAGTACCAACCTATGAAGGAGAAGACTTCAGAGCTGAACTCAGTGAAAATTTATTAAGCGCTTTCGTCCTTTAATAACTGGACTTCTTCAGAATAAAAAAACTACATCCCCACCATACTTATATATTCACTCACAATTAAAATAATTAAATTGCTCAGTTAACTAATTAACCAATTAAACAGTTAACAAGCAAGCAGCATTTATACAAGACTATGTTAAAGAGCCCATAAAATATTGGGCTAGGGCAAGTAACAAGATTCCCCTCACTGAAAATCCCAAAATCTCAGTATTCACAAATGAAAAATAAATAAATGAATAGACCTGATTATATTGGATGGTAGAGTGGTGCACCTGTAGCATTGTCACCTCACAGCAAGAGGTTCTCCAGTTCAGTTCTCAGCTGGGGTGCCTTCTGTGCAGAGTCTGCATGTCCTCCCTGCATTTGTGTGGGTCCAGGTGCTCCTGTTTCCTCTCATGTTATAAAGACATACGTGTAGAGTGTTTCTCCCAAGATCTCTGCTGAAAATTGGCTTTGTTCCAGGTCGGACTTTCCCAGTTAACAAATGTTAAATAAATAAATTATATATATATATATATATATATATATATATATATATATATATATATATATACATACATACACGTAAAAAAATAAAATAAGCTAAAACAAATTCAATTCTAACATTATAAACCCACATCTATACTAAATAAAGTTAGCAGCTTTTCAGTTATTAAAGGACGAAAGCGCTTAATAAATTTTCACTGAGTTCAACTCTGAAGTCTTCACCATTATTTGTGTTTTTTCTTGGTTCGTGTAGTTGTGTTTCATTTTTTGGAATTAATAATTTTTTTTACTTTAAGGTTCATTGTAAAATACCACATCTGTTATCAGCAGCAGGCTGAAGCAGAGGTATGTGCTAACTATAACTACACCACCAAAAACCAACCATAGATGCACAAAACATTCTTGGAGACTCTCAGTAAGAATCTGCCCAAGCAACAAAGACCCCCAAAACAAAAACGCAAGCAAACTCCACCCCTCATCACAACCCAAAAGACACATAACACACAGACTCAGTGTGCCACTCAACCATAGCCCATAAGGCAAAACAACGTACCTAACACATTAGTCATAGGTGATTCTATAGTCAGGCACATGGATGTTCCACTCACCAAAGTAGACAAGGAAAAGGTTACTGTTAGCTGCCTGTAGGGATCCAGGATCTGCCACATAACCCATGCACTCACTCCACAACAAGTACAAATATGATTCAGCCATTGTCCATGTTGGTGTGAATGACCTGAGACATACCTTCCTGGACTCCATGAAGAGAGACATGGAGGAGCTCTCCGATCTTGTATTCCAGGCAGCTATGACCCTAGCCCTCAGTAGCATCCTACCTTCGCCCAGAAGGATACCGCAGTACAAGGACAAAAGATTGACTTCAACAATTGGCTAAGCTTTTGGTGTCATTCTAAGGGGATCCAGTATCTGTCTGCCTGGGACGACATGGTTGACAGGCCACGATGCTTTGCCAGAGATGGCCTGCAGCTGTCGTCCCTGGGATTTTGGATACTGGCTAAGGCTCTTGCTGCCCCTATAGTATCTCTTTTAGGCAAGGTTGAAAGGACAAACCCACCACCGTAACAGATACAGGCAAGCAAAAATTGAGGGTAATGCTACTCAATGCTAAAAGTCTAAACCTCAAAATGCACACACTCGAGGCACTCCTTAAAATGGAGAACATTGATATCTGTGCAGTAACTGAAACCTGGTTCAAGGCTCCAGTAAGCACTCCTGTAATACCAGGATATAACTCATACCATACCTTTCAGCCATCTAACCAGGACTGGAACACCAAGGGTGTTCTTGAACTCCCTCACCTCCTTCAGTGGTATCAACTCTCACTCGTCCACAAACTAGTAAACCATCCACTAAATGTCCCATCCCTCCAGAATCTACTCCAACCCTATCGCACCACCAGACCACTAAGATCCAGCAACAAAAATCACTTGCAGATCACTAAAGCCAATAACTCTGCTGGTGAAGCACTATTCTCTTGCGCCATAGCCAAATTATGGAACGCACTCCCACCCACAATTACCTCCGTACCATCATACACCAACTTCAAAACTTTATTAAAATCGCACCTAAAAACATGCTGGCTATGCCCTTGCAACTCCCACTCTAATATCATCCACCCCATCCAACTACTACCTTTCTTTCCACTCCACTAACTACCTTGATGATAGCAAGCTCAGATGCTCATAAGCCTAGTACTTATTATACAGCAGGAACTTCTCATTGTTACGTTTGTTAATGCCTGTTATGTACTTCACAGATAAAGATTCTAGTTATCTACTGATGTACTATGTTCTTCATCTGTAAATATGTTGTAAGTAATTTCTATGTTAAATTGTTAATCGCTATGTAATCCAGTGTAACTACTGTCTGTTTATTTTACTGTGGAGCTTTTCTCCCCGGGCCTCCGCTGAAAATGGACCCACGTCCAGTCGGACACTCCCGGTCAACAAATTTAAATAAATAAATAAAGGGTGGAGGTGTGTCCATATTCATTAAGGATAACCACACCTCCAGGCTAGCTGCCCAACATAATGCATCCAAAACTACAATCCATATTGTAGCGTGCTACAGATCCCTCACCATGCCCCAGGATTCTCACACCTCTTTTCTTGATATACTAGAAAAGGGTCTACATTAGAACATCGAAGTATTACTACTTTGAATGTTCTAATATTGAACCCTTTGCATCGAACACTGAAAATAGCGAAGCTGCAGAATATCGAATACTTTCCTAGGGAAAGTATTCAGTGGGCCGTTTCTACAGCTTCGCTATTTCCTCAACTGTGGAGCGAAGGTTACGGACTGGGTTAAGTAAGTGTGCGAATGAAGGTGAGTGTGTGATAGGGACCTTAGGGCTAGGGAGCGGGAAAGGTGAGTGTGCGATAGGGACTTTAGGGTTAAGGAGCAGGTAAGGTGAGTGTGTGATAGGGAGTTTAGGGTAAGGGAGTGGGTAAGGTGAGTGTGCGATAGGGACTTTAGGGTTAGGGAGCGGGTAAGGTGAGTGTGCGGTAGTTACGAACCTTAGGGTTAGGGTTGGGTTAAGGTAAGTGGATAGCTAGTAGTGTATGTATGGTTTAGTGTAGGGTTTTTTAAAATGTATGTGTGTGGATTATGCATTTTGGTGTGCTTGTGTTGTGTGTATGCTTGTTGGAACAGCGAATGTTTTCTCTGGGAAAAATTTTGCTGTTCTAAGTGCTCGATGTTCTGGTGTTTCGAGTGAAATAGTTAGATATTAGAACATTTGCTGTAGTAATACTTCGATGTTCTGATATAGACCCACTAGAAAATATTAGGGTTCAGCAAAACACCCTAATAATGGGCAATTTCAATTACCCCACCATTAACTGTGAAAACTACTCATGTACCAACTCCTTCGTTCAATGCTTTCTAGAATTCATAAACTCCAATGTCCTGGATCAATATATCCAGAGCCCCACCAGGGGCAATAATACCCTTGACCTGGTCATTGCCAACATGAGTGACCGATGCTCCACACCTGAAGTCAAACCTTCGCTGGTCAGATCCGACCATAAGTTGATCACCATGGATATCCACATCCTGCCCCCTCCCCCCATTAAGGAAACCACTGTAAAAAAAATTTCCAAACCCAACTTCATGCTTCTTAAGACAGAAGTGGCCAAATTCACATCACCCATGCAGATGGACAATACAGTTACAACTGGCAAATCATATAAAATGCACTCTATAAGCACTTACACAAGTGCATGGATCATGTTATCCCTAACAGAACCAAGACGTTGTCCTCCAAGAAAAGGAAGTCAATTTGGTGGTCCCCTGCTATAAACCAACTCTACAACAGAAGAAAGAAACTGTTGCAAAAGAGAGTAAAATTCCATGAGTGGAGGTCAGCCTCAGTAAGAAGCTGAGATCCCTCATAAAATCCTCCAAAGCCAGCTATGAAAAGAAGATTGCCACTGACTCTAAAGACAACCACAAAGCATTCTATAGCTATGTCAAGAATCTCAATGGCAACACCCAGATCTGCTCTGAGTTACAGCACAATGGCATGAAAATTACGGAACCAACTGATATTGCCAACATCCTGGCTGATAGATTCAGTGCTACCTTTACCCCCCTCACCCCCTAAAGGGCCTATATCCATACTGGAAGAATGCAGTACCCCTGCAATCACAACTAAGCAGGTAAAAACTACACTCTCCAAAGCCAAGAACACAACATCCATAGGACTGGACAACATCCCAGGCTGTGTTCTACATGAACTTCAGAATGAACTGGCCTCCCACCTAAGCACCATGTTCAATCATAGCCTCACGACAGGCTTTGTACCCACTGAATGGCGCACAGCAACAGTTATACCACTCCACAAAGGGGAGCCACCATGGACCCCAGGAACTATTGGCCTATTAGCCTAATGAGCCTGGTTTGCAAGGCCATGGAACATATCATTGGTAACCTCCATTCAGTTTGGGTTTGTGAATGGAAGATCATGCCTCCTGAACCTGATTGACTTCTTTGAATCAGTCACCAAAGCAGTAGATGAAGGTAACGCAGTTCACACAGCCTATCTTGACCTTGACAAGGCTTTTGACACCATCTCCCATTCTCGAATCAGATAAACTCACTAAACTGGGTATAAATCCATATGTCACAAGATAGGTTGCCAACTGGCTCACTGACAGAACCCACACAGTAAAAGTTGCAGACTCCAAATCTGACTTCAAACCTGTGACAAGCAGAGTACCACAGGGTTCAGTCTTGGGTTCTCTCCTCTTTGGGATCTACTTCTCTGAAGCACAGGCTAACATAGAGGGCCTCTAGCTGATGAAGTTTGCAGATGACTGCAAATTAGGTGCCATAGTCGAGTCCCCAAATGATTTGGACATCCTGCAGAAGGGCCTCACTGAGACTGAAGCCTGGTGTCAGAGTCATGGCCTCTAACTCAATGCTAAAAAGTGCATTGTCATCCCCTTTAGTAAAAACTCTGCACCCATGAACTACCACATAGGCAGCAGTCCACTTAATGCCGAAGGTGAGATAAGAGACCTTGGGACTCAGGTGGACAGTAGTCTCTGCTTTAATAATCACATTGCCACAGTGGTCAGGAAATCCTTCTCTGTGGCACACCTCATCACAAAACGGTTCTTATCCAGAAAAAAAGAGGTCATTATTCCCCTCTACCCGGCTCTCATTAGACCCATTACTGAGTACAATGCCCCTGCTGGAATGTACCTCACAAGACATCTGCCACAAAAATACCTCACCAAGAGGATTATGGGACTCAAACAGATGCCCTATGCTGACCGTCTCAAAAAACTCCAGCTTTACTCCATAGCATATCGCCTACTCCGGGGTGATCTCTGCCTAACATACAAAGCTATGTCAAACCCAGAACTGTTGGACTTGCTACATCTAAAGAAATCCCAATCACCCAGGCTACAAACTCTAGAGACGTAAACCTTCTCCCCACAATAAACAGAACTTGCTGGAGAGATAGATTCCTGTCCCAGAGACTTCCCATACTCTGGAACAAGCTACCTATCTATGGAAAGCAGAGTTCTTCACTAGCACTCAAGAAAAATCTTGATGAGTGGATTGGAAATAGGAAATTCACCCCGGGGATCACTTCTGTAGCCCTGCTCGACAGGGGAACAGGAAAATAACCTTCTTGGGAGGTGAAAGACAGGAAACCTTGTTGGCCAGGCTTTTACAGGCCCTTGGGCTGATAGCCTAGTACCTACCTATGAACTTATGAACTAGCTTTATTCTTAACTCATACTGCAAAAAGAAAACTTACCATTCTGCGAATAGCCTTCAATGGAGGAAAGTAAATTATTCTTTTCCATGTGTTTAAATGTATTGTTTGTATTGCAGTGTCACTACAATAACTGAAACTAAAGGAAAGAGCAGTGCAACAAAAGCGCAGAGATTCGAACAGAAACTTGAGGCATCACAAGTTACTTCTGTGCACCTGTGCTGCATAACAAGTTGGGAGCGATTGAACTGCAGTAACCTGACATGAGCTTTGTGAGTCAAAAATGACTGTGTAGAAGCAAAGTTAACCATTGAGAAACTCAATGGTACTCCAGTACTGAGAAGGATGACTACAGAGCAGCATTGATTGCCCTTAGAGATTTAAAACTCTGGTATCCTACAGACTAAGAGGTGACCTGTGTCTGGCATACAAGTCATTGTCCAACACATTACTGATGGATTTACTGAAAATCAGCAAGTCAAATGGCATCAGAAATACTCAGTCTAGGGATTTAAACCTCTTCTGCAACATCGGGAGGGATAGGTATATCTCACAGAGGTTAATGCTTTTCCAGGGCAAACTACCCATCCATGTAATACAAAGCTCATCCCTATCCATATTCAAGTGCTACTTAGATTTATGGATGGGAAACAAAAAATTTCTCCCAGGACTACTCCCTGTACCACAAATGTACAGAGGCAGCTCTTAAATGCTTATCCAATGCATGGGTCCCCTCAAATTATCTATGGTATGACCACAGTTAATCTCAACAAGAGTAATATATAATTATCAGCCATGGGATGGATAAGGCCAATCTATAACCAAATGGGATAGGTTATTTTGAACACAAAAAGGGAAACTGGCTAGGTGTAAAATGGCCTTCAAGGGCAGCTAGCCTAGTATTTACCTACAAACTTATGAAATGTAAGCAACTTGAATATCTTCTGATACCAGCAAAACTGATGAATGCACTCAACAGCGGAAGTAGATGGGCATCCCATGGTACTATCCACTGAAGCATATGAATATATATTATGTACACTGGCTAAAAGAGCTGTTTCATGAACAATAGACATTTTTGGCTAAGAACTGCAGTCTCCTTGGAGGAATTTTATTTTGAGTGCATGTGACACAATGCTTGCAGACTGGCTCCATAAAAAAACTGCTTCCTTTGAGAAAGTAGTTCTAAAACAAAATTAGTCTTGATTACATTCAGTTTTTTGAACAACAGTAAATGTTATCAGTGCTTGGCACAAATCACATGTGCACATACACCTCTGCACACATACACACAGACAAAAAATAAAAAAACAGTGGTATAAAGGAATACCAGTGTTTTTATTTATTTGTTTATTGTATACCACTCTGTGTGGAATCCTGTTCCAGTTTGTGGTTTTTTTTTCTTGCTGATACACACACATATTTTGTGGAGCTATTTTTATGTCAATGGTTATACAAGATGCTCTTCTTTCAGCTTTTCCCAGTTAGGGGACGCCACAGCAGAACTCCGGTCTACTAATGACTGGCAGTAGATTTTTACGGTGCCGAGGTGCCAGCCTGACACCCAACCTTCAACAAAGGCACATCCATTCACACATCTTTCAAATGCCACTCGACTGCAGGGAGGACATGCAGACTTCACACAGAAGGCACTCCAACTGAGAATTGAACAGGAGAACCTCTTGCTGTGAGGCGACAACACTATCGCTGCACCACCGCAGCTTCATTATTATGCAGAAAATAAATACCGAATGCAAAAGCATATGATGTGTCATTCACAGGTTTCAGTTCATCTAACAGAGTTATTTCTTCTATACTACTGCAGAAAAAAATACAAACTGGAACTATTTGATAATGAGGAAGTAGAGCATGTTCTGTTAGAAGGAAATCAAATAAGGCGTTGAATAAACAGATAATGATGAAAAAGTGAGGCAAACACAGTAGTAATTGTCTTTTCTTTTGCATTCATTTAGTGGATATATTTTTTTTTAAAAAACTGCTGATCACCTTTCTCTTACCTTTCTACTTCTTGTAAAGTGCACATCAATCGTCAAATTTCTTAATATATTTTCAAAATTATAATCCAAGTTCCTTCCATGGTAAATGTTGCCTTTGGAATCTTGAGCAATTATACTGGTGCAGAACCTGAGCAAAATACATTCAAGGACAAGTTAGGACATTTTACATTGTCAAAAATAAACAAAAAACAAAACAAAACAAAAGAACTTGTATATCGACTACATTTTCAAGACAAAACAGAAAATGCTGCAATACATTTTAGGAAAAAGAAAACAAACCCATCTCAGTGCCAGATATAAGCCTGTAGTATAAAGGCCTGGATAAATGCCTAAGCACAAATGTAATGAGTTCGTACTCTTAACTTGTAACTGTGGAGGATTTTCATAATGTTTGGGTGAATAGTTAAAGTAATGCTCTGAACATATATCATTAGCAAAAATACAACATTATACATGGTACTTGTTAGATAACTACTCATAAAATATACACAAAAATGTCTTCCAGATGCATCTTTTGCCATAAGAGACATGAAATTCACAATATTATTAAATAAAAATAGCCAGTTTTTTATTTATAGGTTATAAGACTGTAAATTATCAGAGTGAACTGTGTACTTTACAAGAAGGAATGGTGCATGATAACATGGGGATTTTTTAACCACAGGTGGCTAGAATAAGCCACATAAACCTCTTAGGGTCCTAACCATGAACTGTGCATTCCTCTTAGGGACCTAGCCATGAACTATGCATTCCTCTTAGGGCCCTAGCCATGAACTATGCATTCCTCTTAGGGCCCTAGCCATGAACTGTGCATTATCACTGTGCAGCAGGCAGCAGCAGTACAAGGTACGATTTTACACACAATGAATAACAACTGTGTCCCGTAACTACAGAAAGTAAATTATGACTGCATCCTGTGTGATAGTTGTGCAACATATGGCTGTTTGTCTTTAAGAATTTCTCATCTCAGCTTTAACCACAGCATCATTAAGTGAATCATATAGTCACATGTCCTCTACATTAAGCTCAGTCTGAAAGAAAAGCTGATGGGGTTATTAGTCTTTTGTAGTTTCAAATACCATGTTTCATGGTATTAGAAGTGAAGCTGAACATGCTCATTTTGCTATTCATTCTGGAAGTGGTGCAGCTGAACCCACCAGACTCTTTGCAGGCCATTTTATAGGAGAGCTCAACAGTAGATCTAAAATTCGATTTATTCATGATTATGGACAAAATATCCAAAAATCCTGAAAAAGTACAGCCCTTAAAGTATAAAATTCACTTGTGATTCAGATGGAAGAGAGATCGAGATAGAGAGTACTGAAGAAACAAGACAGAAGTGTTAGAACTACTGCAAGCAGAGAAAATGTCTGCCATGTATTTGACCTTCATGTGTACAAGATCCCATGCATGACAAGTACTAGCTTGGCTCATTTCTTTAATTAATAGTGGTCTGCATGATATGTTTGTAACAGGCAGAAACAAAAGTGGCAAACAAAATGATCAGACAAGTGGAAGATTTACATAAAAAACAGATTTAATATTAAAACAAAATTTCTGCGGTGGTGGTGCTGCGGTAGCGTTGTCGCCTCAGTTAGACGTTGCCTGTTCTATTCTCAGTTAGAGCATCTTCAGTGTGGCGACATGCGTGAATGGGCGTTCCTTCGCTGAAGGTTGTGCGTTAGGTCCGGCAAGCCAGCACGTAGAAATCTACTGCCAATCATTAGCGGACCGGAGTTCCGCTGTGGCAACCCCTAACCGGGAAAAGCCGAAGGACACAAACAAACAAACAAACAAATATTAAAACAAGTGAAAGGTAGCTGTTGAGCAAATTAAGTTACTTTGTCTCAGTAAAAAGAGCATAGTGAAGAATTATGTGTGTGTAAAGTGTCATAGAATAATGTAAACAAGAAAATGGACAACACAGACTGAAAATGAGCCATGAGAATCATACATGATTTTCCCAAAAGTCACAAAATGCTTATCTATTCTGATTTACAAAGTTCAGATATTTTACTAGTACCCTTCAGCTGCCATTCCTTCCCTAAATATTGTTGTAAGATAAGATACCAGTACAATGAGGCTATTCGCATGAGTTCAGAAGCGATACTGTGATAATAGACTGACTGATAAAAAACAGTGCTGGCTAAAGTTACTCCCTGACTGAAATGTAACACTGGAGTTTCCTGCTACTGCCATATCTGGGTCTATATTACAGCATAGAACACTTAAAACAGCGAACGATGTTTCATCGACCCTATTATAGCAAAAGCTGAAAATGTCGACACCTCAGAACAGCGATTTCTTTCCTAGGGAAAGAAATCTCTGTTCCTACCAAAAAAAACCAGTAAACAGTTTAAAACACATACACACTTACCTTAACCCTAATTCTACCCCACAAAACAAAGTAAACAACTGAAAACACATATGCACGTAACTCAACCATACATCTAACACACACACACAAAAAGTTAACAGTTTAAAACATATGCACTTACCTTAACCCGCATCCTAACCCTAAGGTCAGTAACTGTTGCACATTTACGCTTGGGAGCTATACCGAATAAAGGAATCTCTGAGACCGCACTACAGTGCAGAACACAGCAAAGCAACGAAGCGGTCAAGCGACTTCTTTCCCAAAGAAAGAATTTGCTGAACAGCCGCTTCGCTGTTTTGCCTGTTCGCTGTTCAGGAGTCGGTGAAAACGCATTCAACGAAATGCATTTTCATTGTTCTAATAGGAACCCCCATATCTTCATGCACACATATTACACACATCACAAGAAATTGGTAGGTGTTAGAATAATAAATTTTAGTGTCTGTCATTAAAATCATAACAAAAAGCATCAAATATCATAGGCTGTGGTCCACAATCACACTGCCTAAAATTTGCCTATATGCAAATTCACATCTTTGGAGATAAGTGGTCAATTTACACTCATTTTTGAGGGCCTACACGTAAATTCACACCCTTGTATGTATGGAAAGCATTCCAATGACAGTGGTGTAGGGACTATTACACATTTTACTTTCCCTACGCCACTATCCGTGGACATGCTTTCATATATATACATTTTGCTTGTGCTTGTGAACTAGAAGGCCAAGTTTTGACACATTTGTTATCCATTGTTTGTACTACTGCCACAAATGCACATGTATTAACTATACACACTAGACTTCTCTTCTTCTTTTTGATGAACTCTTACATCCTTAATAATGTACTAAAGGTTACTGCTTTTGTGATATTGATTTGATTATTTTCTCTTCATGACATTGTGAATATGTTATCTTGTGTTCTTTCTTATTCTCTTTTACTCCCTGTCCAGTCTAAGAGGTCTGTCACTATGACCATGGATCACACCCCACCAATTGCACCAGTGCAACACATTCATTTTTATCAGGGTGGGGGGGGGGTGGAAGAGATGACTGTTCTTACAGGTTCACAGAATAATAGGGTCATAGGTTTATACTAGGCTAATGACCACCACGGCCTTTTCAACGCTTGCTTTGCATCCTGAGTTTTGTCCCCAAATTTCTTGGATGCATATATGGTGGAGTATGTTACTAAAGAGGTAGCTAAGTCTTATACAGGGGAAGTATGTTAGTTGGGCAGTAATTTATTAACTGTTGAGCTCTATCAATCAGAGAAATGGGGCCAGAGTAAGGGTCAATTTGAAATTTCCCATCCAATAACCAAAGTTTATTTTGAATACGGTCCAGGATGAACTCTGGCTTATGTAGATGGGGAACTTGCAGATGTGCAAGACATCCATCAGAGCTGGAACTCAGGGTGCCTTATATGCTCGGCATAGGAGTAACCTGTAGGAGACTGAGTAAAGAGATAGTACTTTAAGGCGATCTGTGGAGCACAGGGTATTCATAGCGTGGATTCTCCTGGTGAAGAACCTTTGAGGGCACTCCAACTTTTCCACGTGTCTGGTTTGGTACATGATAAAGGGGGCATCGTACTCAATGATGAGAGTGATAAGGGCCAGGTACAGCGGTACTGGAACTTCCATGGACCTGGGTGTCATATCCTTGCTTATGAGTTGGGCGATAAACAGTCATTTTCTTGCTGTCTTGGCTACATGTTGGTGGAATACCAGATTACTGTCTATATATCTAGCCAGATCCCTAACTATTGGGTCAGC
>NC_056728.1:977686653-977716653 GCF_019279795.1 Protopterus annectens | reverse complement strand
GTATAGTCCCACAACATCCACCTCTACTAACTCCAACTCAGGAAGATGAAACTTTTGTTTACTGTCTTGTGCAGATGGGTGCACCTAGGGGGAGCAGCAGGTGTTACACCTGTGGAACATGAGTATACAGACATTATACCAAGCGGTGCATTTTAAAATATTAAGAGCTGCCTTTATAAAGGCATATTTGAAAAACAAGGAATATAGGGACACAAGTGTGGCTACTGGTCGTCATTTAGGACTGGCTTTTTAGAAGAAGGGCATGGAGTCAGTGAAATGTTGAATAGGCATTTGAGGTGCTGCTCTCTTCAGGATGCAATGACTATGGACTTTGTTATATTTAAGTGGAATGTTGCAAACGAGTCTCCCTCTTCAAGAAGGAGCAGTAGGAGCAGGAGGCTTTTGCATTCCACCAATTTTACTTTTGCAAGCTAATTTTATGGCAAAATACCATTTTGCTTTTTAAGCCATGTGGTATTAGTTGAAGGTGTTTGCTGGAAAAAAACAGAAGTTGATAAAGTGAACCGATCCCCTATGATACAGTGGCTTGCCTTATAATGAAGAACCACAATACCATACTCAAATGCCTAAAATAACAAAAGAGTGAAGCTCAAACAGTAAACAATTTTTGATGTGGACAACCCCTATGCACTCCCTGAACTTATATACACTAACTCTGCAGTTGCACAAATACGAAGAAGGGAGAAATCTCCAAAACAAAGGACCCTCTGTCACTGCACACACAAAACAAAGGACCCTCTGCCACTGCACACACAAAACAAAGGACCCTATGTCACTGCACACACAAAAGAACCTCTTCAAATGCACACACAAGGACCCTCTGCTATTGCAGACACAAAATGAAGGACCCTCTACCACTGCACACACAAAACAAAGGACTTTCTGCAACTGCACACACAAAATAAAGGACCCTCTGCCACTGCACACACAAAGCGAAGGACCCTCTGCCACTGCACACACAAAATGAAGGACCCGCTGCCACTGCACACACAAAACTGCACTGGCAGTGATTTCCAATGAAAAACAGATGCAGTGGTCTTTTCCTTGGCATTTTGTGATTTGGCCACTTGACACTCAGCAAGTTGATCTCAGACACCTGTAGACATATCATAATGAATTATATTTGACTTTCTGCAGTTTCATCTTGAGGTCACACTTTATTATCTATGTATCACTGTCATGTTTGCCATGATTTCCAAGTCTTTACCTACAGTCATCTTTTAGAATTTTTAAAAGTTACTCTACCTTCCTCTTTAAAGGTTAAGCTGTTGTTTTCATAAGATAAAATAAAGAAATATCTGGGCTGTAAACTGTAAACCAGATAGCTAGATTTGCCTGTAACCTCCATTACAAATCCCATCACTGCCTTGCTCTAAAATAACTTCAGTGGCTTGAATTCCCTCAACTATTACGACTTTCTCAGCTACTGATGACACATTCTCTACTTTACAAACTGCAGTCTGTCCCTCCCTGTCTACCCTCATATCCCTTTACAGACCTTCACGATCTCTTTGTAGCCCTGACCAACAGCTACTTGACACCTATAGACCTAACACAACAATAGGCAGACTACTTTATAAATGCTCTATATCTCAAACTTGAACAACCTCCCTACCAACATATGTTCTATTCAAACTTTATCTCATTTCAAAAGAGAATTGAAGAGTTACCTTGCTAACTGTCCCTCCTGCACCTGTCACCACCCTATCTAACTTTTACTTAATCCAATTTCTGGACCATATTAATTTTTTCCTCCCCTGACTATATAATAACTCTTATCAATTCCAACACTGTGGTTCCTCAGCTGTACCGCTGACCTATGCTCTACCTAAAGCTCAACTTTTCTCTACCTTTACTACTATACCTCCCCCCTCACTCATTACACTCTTGATTTTCCTAAATTTTATTTCCCACCACTCTGCCTCTACCCCTCTATTTAATACTTCCTCCTCTCTGCCAACTCAGTTTAAATCATTTGTTATTTTTAGGTGTTTTCTTTATGAAGACCTATTGTAAACCTACAAGTTTCTACCTCTTGCTATCTTAAGCTATTGTCTCTTTAGAATTTCTATGACTACTTGTTCCGTTGTATTCTTATTACATATATAGCATGAATGTATATAGTCTTGTATCCAAATTCATATTATATTAATGTTAACTTTTTCATTTGTTTGTTTGTGTGGAGCTTTTCTCCTCAGGTCTCCAGTGAAAAAGGGCTACCTGCCCAGTAGACTAACCTGGTTAACAAAAGACAAATAAATGAATAAATAAATTTAAGAAAACTGCTGAATTTTCAGGGGAACATTAACCAGAGTAAGCAATAAGTGCTAACTTTAGCAGTTACCTTCTTTGAGCTGCCATTTCAACAATCATTTTAGGGGCCCCTTAACATGAGTAATGACACTGCCATTGCATAGTTTTGACATGGTGTCATTTTACAGTTGTTGTACAAAACCAGTTTTTGAGAAAGAATTGGGTGAATGTGATGTAGTTCATAAAGCAGGGTGCTGCTATTTTAATATCTATTTGTGAACCCCGTTCTGCTGACTTTAGGTTGTCTTGATTGCCTTGGTCTTTCTAAGATGCATGTGGAGACAAGCATGCTTAGTATTAATATTATGCATATAAACCTTGATGGTTTATGTGCATGTTTAATGTGGACAGTTTCTACTTTTGATTTTGCCCGTCCATCAAGTGATTTCTAGTGACCTGTCTATTATTTGCCTTACTCAGTTTGCCCCATTTGTATTGTCATAGGGAGAGACACCACACTTCATGGACACACTGTAAAATGGCATCTCATCATCAGAGGGATACAGACAGTGACAGTGAAAAATCTCACATAATATACAGAAACTCAGAGGCACGTACACACTGACACAAACATGTAGATGGAAAGTGACTCAGATGCACATACTCATGTAGGTATACATGGAAACAAACAATTGCAGACATTTTGACTGTGTACACCCAATCAAATGAATGAAGGAATGAATACATACAAAACAGAGACAGTAATATCAATAACCTCCATTGTGAAGCATTAAAACTCCCCATACTCTCTCAGACATACAGGTCCTTGTAACTGCCACTGCTGTTAACTGGTGTTAGTTTTATTTATTTATTTTTCGATGGTCACTAATGTCTTGCTAGGAAGAGGAAGGGAAATACCCAGTCCAGTTCTAACTGACGCTACTACTATGGTTACTTTCTTGGGCTTTTTCCCCTACATCTGTTTATCAAACAGAAGGGAGGTGACAAGTATCTGTAACTGTTGTTGCAGTTAATTTCATTAGCTTCCTTTTATTTTTTTTTCATATTCACTAAACAAAGCCACCACATTTCACATCAATTGTATTGGCTGCCATGAGGCCTTAGACTTCTGGTTTCTGTACTTTGTACACTAATGCCAGATAGACATGATCTGTTATTCAGCAGTGTATTGTGGGATATCCATCCCATTATCTAATTGTCTAACTTACTTCATTTAGCTTGTCTTCAGTGGAAGTCTTTGTGTTATTTTCAATGGGTGCATAATGACTGCATTCACCACAAAGGGGGATGGCTGTATACACAAATTTACTATGCCATCCAGAACCTCACTTTAAGTGGTAATTTGATGTATCCCCTCAATAAGTTGACATTTATTCATTCTTTGCAAGAATAAGCTGGTACTCTTGCAAAATGTTAGTAAAATGATATCTGTTAGTATTCTTATCTGTCAACTGTCCAGAGTTTCAAAGAATATTCAGATTTATGCCTCAGATTTTTGGTCTGTTCCTCATAATATTTGTGTTTTTCTGGCAAATTATTGAAGATTGAAGTCCTTAAATAATGACATATATTTGTGTTTCAGACTTCATATCCTTCAGAAAATGCATGCTAATGGAAAATGTTACTCTAACAACTTTCTATATTCAATATTTAAAATTTGTCCCTGATTTTGGACCTTTGTCCCCTCATTATTTTTGGCCTTGTCCAGATTTCTTGCACTTGTAGGCTGAGAGGTACGGTTAGTACCACAAGAAGTAACACCTTAACTGCTGCTCAGGAACAATCATTATTGTCATCAGTGGTCATACTTTTCAGTGTGCACCACCATTATCATGTTAGTTATCACCTGTCCCCCATAACAACTTCCACTTGCTGTATATCAGAACTATAGTTATCTCCTATGGCACACACTCTGCAAATCCCCTACTGGCACCACCGTCAACTCAAAAAAAGCTCAATTCCCAAAGTTGAAGAGCCATTCCCACAGCTGTAGCAAGCTCCTTGCTAAAACTGTAAGAAACAGCTTGCTGCAGTTATACTACCTCACTCACGCATTCACCTCATGCTAAGTGCTTCAGCACTTTAGAAGGCCATAGATGCAGCAACGATGTTCAGTTATGAGGCTGAGAATCCATATATTTGCAGCTTACTAAATCAATGTTGATGCTGCATTCTTGCAACATTAACAGCTGCTAATTGTGCTGCATGATAGCATGTGCCCAAGGCAGCCATCCCCTTCACTTTTACATAGTGAGGTGTTCTCTCTACTTTGTCGCATCTGTGCCACGTACTGTATTAAATCATAACATCTAACTCTCCACAGTGAATTTAAATGCTTTAGCACAGAGCAATCAGACATCCTTGTAGTGACAACATCCTTTGCAAGTGTGGGTGAAAGTTTAACTTAACCATAAATAAAGACTAAATTAAAAATAGTACCACAATGGTTTCTGGAAACAAGAAACTCCAAAGTGAAAGGTAATTCTCCAGTGTAGAATAAACATTTCAGAGTCTGCCTGTGTGATGTACTGGTAAGCACATAGACTGACTGTCTAAGGGGACCACAACACGATCATGTTAAAACTGGATGTCTTAAGTCAGAAGAAAAAGACATCTGATGAAATGATAAATGTGTTTATATGAGGGTGCAAAATCAGAAATTAATTATCTGATAGAAGCTTCATGACATACCCCCCTACCTTAACCATGGATTTCCCCACTGAAGAAAAACATTCCATTGAAACATGGATTACAGGTAAAGTAAATGCCTGTCAGAATAAGGGAGATATGGAGCACATACTAGGTTCTAATAAGAGCCTTATGAAATGTTGCATGAATTAATGAATGCTTCTTATACACAAAGTGGCTGGATTAATGCATTTGCTTTTAAAAGTAATAAATGTAAGCCTGTCTGCATACTTCATTTTTAAAATGCCTACCCTCTGCACACAATTACTACACCCACTTCATCCTCTAGTTTAATATAACTTCTTAAATTCTGCAACAAATTTGTTAAAGGATATATTTCTTCTTTAAAAGCACATCTTTTTCAGTTCTTTATTTATTTGTTAAATGGATAAGGAGAGTGGTCAACTGACTGTTTTGAGTTACAATATAAGATCCCATGTAGAGCAAAATGACAATATATATCCACACAAACAGAATACTCTGTATTTTTTTGCAACAAACGAATATATATATATATATATATATATATATATATATATATATATATATATATATATAATGATAACATACAGTACCTTTGCTGCCACAAATATGTAAAGTAAATGCACACTGCTAAGAAACTTCTTATACAGTGCATATGATTGTAATAAAAACACAATTTATGCTGCTCAAAAACCTTGTTATACAGTATATGCAATATTCTTCCATATGGGATGCAGTACTTTACAGAGCACATGATATACCTTCATATGGAATGTGGTATTATACAGTGCACATGATATTCCTCCATATGGGATGCAGTACTTTACAGTGCACTTGATATTCCTCCATATGGGATGTGGTACTATACAGTGCACATGATATTCCTCCTTATGGGATGCAGTACTTTATAGTGCATGTGATATTCCTCCATATGGGATGCAGTACTATACAGTGCACGTGATGTTCCTCCATATGGGATGGAGTACTATACAGCACATGTGATATTCCTCCATACGGAATGCAGTACTACACAGTGCATGTGATATTCCTCCATATGGGATGCAGTACTATACAGTGCACGTGATATTCCTCTATATGGAAAGCAGTACTATACAGTGCATGTGATATTCCTCCATATGGAATGCAGTACTATACAGTGCACTTGATATTTCTCCATATGAGATGCAATACTATACAGTACACATGATATTCCTCCATAATGGATGCAGTACTATACAGTACACATGAAATTCCTCCATATGAAATGCAGTACTATATAGTGCACGTGATACTCTTCCATATGGGATGCAGTACAAGTAGAAAAGAAGAATGAACACATCATTCACTCATTACTTGTAAAATACTTGCATTCATTATCTAGAAATAGATGCTTTGTTAGCTTAGATTTGAAACCTTCCAATGTTTGGTGATTGTGGAGTTTAATTTACTCTAGCTGGATGGACTAGTTTCAGAGATTCTCTCCTCTATAAACAGGCCAAAAACGAAGGATGTCTATGTAGTGAAAGAGCATCATTGTTACTGTTCCACAAAGAGTAAATAGGTATCCAGATGGAATGTCTTGTAAGGAAGGGTGGACATGCTGTAGTTTATTATCTTGTACAGCAGGGTGTTTAACTGGATTATGGCTCTAGTAGTCACTTTTAGACAAATTAGCTTTTTCAGCAGTTCACAATGATAGGTGTGTGAGTCTGCCTAAAATGCAGAATAGCAGATTTTATTGAATGTGGTTTGAAAATACTAAGTGTTACAACTGGAACAAATAGGTAACCTATATGTTATCTTCAATATTAATACAGTTTATCAAAAACATGAAGACATCTAATACTTTCTGGTGCATTTTATGATGCGTTGGGTATTATACTTACTGTAATTTCAGTATAGAGCTTAAGAGACATAACAAATTCTAAAGATTATTTTAAAATATGTTTGCTGATCAGCATGAGGAGATGAGATTAAGGCACTATTTCTATTAATATTTGGAGAGGGAACAAACAATATAAGTGATGATTTATTTAGGTTGATCAAGAGCTTGTTATTACAGTCAAGTTCCATAACTTTGTAAAGTCAGACTGTATTTTTCTGTAAAAATCATATCATCTTCTTCTTCTCTCATGATTGGCAGTGGAGTTTTACAGTGTCAAGTTGCCAGCCCTGTCCCCACCTTCCACAGAAGGCACACACATGCACGCACTCACACCTAGGGCCAATTTAGAGTGTCCAATCCACCTACAGCATGTCTTTGTACTGTGGGAAGAAATCAGGAGCACCCGGAGGAAACCCATGCAACCAGAGGGAGGACATGCAGACTCCACACAGAAGGCACCCCAGCCGAGGTATAAATAATAAAAAATACAAGGCTATTCGACCAGAGATCATTCATGCCTTGCCAATAAACACATTAAAGTTTTACCAACCTTTTCAAGGAAGGTAATGTCTTTAAGTACTGGAGTCCATTTAAGGGTACCCTTTCAATTGTCAAAGATGCTTTTAAGGGCTGGAGTCACATTGGTTGATGGAAAGTCTGTCCTCTTTGCTTTAAGCTGGCACAGGAGTTATCTGAACTGAGCAAGACAATTTCATTTGTGTACATAACTACATTTAATGAAGCTATGCATAGCTTCGGCTCATTCACGTAAAGGCAATAAGCAGTGAACCTAAAACTGGCCCCCACAAAACAACAAAAGTGAAGGTGCCAACCTTAGGCGTAGCTGGTTTACTTCACACAGATTGTATCTGTACTGAAGATTAACTTTTCTAGTTTAGTTAGTAGGATGGAGATGTTCAGTGTTTCAAAGGCATATGTCATGTCAGCAAAAACACAAGCTGTCAAGAGTGCATTATTGAAGTTGTAATAGACTATTAAGGAATACTAATGGTACCAAAACTCCTACAAAATATTCTGTGAAGCAGACAGAAGGCCATAGTTCTGTAGTTGCTCAAATGATAAATCCTAGATCAGTTTCTCAGGGAGTAAGGGTAAAGGCTGGCTGTTGGCCTGAAATTGAGGAACAGCCATAGACAGTGGTAAAACAATTGCATACTTGAGAGGAACTCTGACAATTCCTGTGATAAGAGACCCTCCAATAATGACTTAAAAACACTTTGAATTATTGGGATGTTATGAAAGTCTTGACAACTCAAGAACAGATCAGGTTTTACTTAAAGTGGCTACAAATTAAAGTTCAATCAAGATATTATCAAAGAATATAAAGTTGTTCAAAGGAAACCAAGCCTTCTTGCCAGCTGAGTATTTAAAAATTAATCCAGTTTGAAATTAAGTTTCCTGTAAAGTTACGTCTTATTGGAACATTAACTTTGGTCCTAGTTTCCTGTTTATCCTCATTGTCAGAGTGAGTTTTTGCTGCAAAGGTATGCAGCACCAATTACAGTGTAAGAAATAAAGGCTTCATTTTTGTTGCTGTGTACTACACATTTATTGAACTTGGAGAATAAGTACTTTTCTATCTGTATTTCTTGTTCTGAAGTTTTCTACTTCATTGCTGCATTAACTTTATACTGTGCACTCTAACCCTCCTTAAGTTATGCTTGCACTTATCCGCCCTTGAACAATGGTAAATGTTTATTGTATTAGCTGCTTTATTAACATAATCATTGGGCTAATTAATGTTAATCTCGTTTCCTTCTCTTGTCTCAATTAGATTTAGCATACATTAAATGCCGTATACCGTTTCATCACATTCTGCTGTGTTTTATGGTCATAGTTTGCAATCTGGAGGAGTTTCCTCTTAAAGCTTCTGTTTCATTGATTATGGCAAAAAATTAGTTAACAAACTGATATAAGCATTTTGGCTGTCTGTAATAACAAGTTGCTAGGTTTTCTAACTTTTAGCAATGACCTGTGCATGTGCACAGTAGGAACAGCATAAGTATTTGTTTGTTTGTTTATTCTGTTTAACTGGGAAATGGGGTGGTACAGGAACCTTTTCACCCACAATCCAGACCATAAGGCAGTCGCAATAAATTGATTGATGAGCACATTTAAAGAAATGGTCTCTCAGAGAGGAAAGCCAACATACAAAGTAGTGACTTACATAATCACAGAACAAGCAAAGTGAAGATAAACATATTTACACATTTGGTTTATGTATGCACTTCCACATTTGTGCATATTTCAAGATTTTTAGGTATTTCTAATATAAAAGCCTAAATAAAGGCTCATTTAAAAGTTCTTATACTGCTTGATCTTAACTAATACCAAGTTTTAGAAGCACTCCCAAATTCTTGGCAGATTTAAAACGGGTATAAACTTTCCAGATAGGTGTTTTAAAATAAGAGTTTTTTCCCCATTATACAGTACAGTTCACATTGCAGGCCTTTGCCTTAAAGCTGTATGAAACATCTTTCTACTATAGTAGATCTAGCAACACTGATCCTTCCCAGAGAAATGTTTGTTTCTTCATGTTTAAAAGGCTAAACAGTGACTTTTACATCCAAGTTAAACTGGGTCCTATTTAAGTTGGAGCCCTGCTAACTTTCAGTTTTTGCTCATTTAACTCACTGTAGTATTGCTTTATAAATGGATAAGGCTGTTCCAGCTTTCGTGGATTTTTAGTTAGTCATTTACCAAAATCCTCCCTAGATGCTAATCTTTATAACTTTCTTTTTTTGCTATGCTGGTCAGAGAAAACGGATTGTTAATCTTGCTGAAACATTTTACTCTTGGCTAAATATGGTTAATGCAGTGCAAACAGTGACTAGTGCAAGTTCTAATGCGTGAGGGGAAGTAATCTAAATGACATCTTTGCTTAGTTTAGCAGAAGCAGGAGCATTTCAGAAAGGAGTGGGAATGGAATTCAAACCATAATTATGACATGAATCAAACAGTGACTTAAAATGCCAGAAAACAAAACAAAGAATATAAAGAAAAGGACCAGAAAAAAATGAAAGCAAATTGGAAAGCCCACAAATATAGTGGGAAGTGCAGACATGTGCTACAACAGCCACACACTGTTCAAGATTTGATGTAGGTATGACTTGTAAGGAGAGGTGAAGTTCTACCAAAGGATGAAACAATAATAATGGTGGTCTAAGATAGTGGGTTAAGTACAGATTGGATTACAAAGTCTATAGAAAAGGTGGGAGAAACAGACAAATGCGGTTCTGTAAAGCAGAATTGGAAATAGTTGCACATCTCATTGCTGGGTGTGAAACTCTCTCAGTTGAGGATCTAAACAGTGACAGGCACAATAATGTGGCACATCTGTTCCACTGCGGATTGTGCAAACACTGTAATATAACATGTAACAACTAATACATAGTGTAACAAAACAAGTACAGAAAAATATGAACATGTTACTGAGAAATCCTAGGAACTTGAACAAGAAACTCCACTCCCTGCAAGCCCTTCTCACCCTGAAAGACTCTGATGTCTGTGTAGTGAATACGACATGGTTTAAAATAGCAGAGAGCATTCTGGCTGTGCCACATAGGTTCATAGGTTCATAGGTTCATACTAGGCTATCTGCCCAAGGGCATTTATAAGCCTAGCCCATAGTTATGTGGCTTTCGCCACCCCTTTAGTTTGAATAAAAACTATGCCTATCATTTTTCTGTGCCTCTGTCAAGCAGTGACACTGAAGTAATCCCTGGGGTATATCTGCGATCTCCCATCCATTGGTCAAGATTCCTCTTGAACAAGGCCAGCGAGGTGCTCTGCCTCACATGTACCGGGATTTTGTTCCACAGCATAGGGAGTCTCTGGGTGATGAATCTGTCCCTCCAGCACGTTCTATTTATAACCGTGTCAAGGTTTAAGTCTCCCGCCCTTGTGGTTCTGAGGGATCTAGTTTTTTGAAGTGAAGCATATTCATCAAATCTGGGTTTGACATGGCCTTATATGTCAGGCACAGGTCACCTCTGAGCAAGCGGTATGAGACTGAATAAAGCTGGAGTTCTTTCAGTCGGGCAGCATAAGACATATTTTTGAGACCCTTTATCCTTTTGGTGAGGAACTTTTGGGGCCTTTCAAGCTGCATCAGGTGTCTGGCCAGATACATTCGAACGGGCATTGTACTCAATCATAGGTCTAATGAGTGATGAGTACAGGGGACGATGACCTCCCTTGATCTAGATGTGAATCCCTTCATGATCAGGTGGGCGATATAGAAGGTTTTCCTAACTACTTTAGCAACATGAGTGTCAAACGAAGACTACTGTCAACTTGGGTCCCCAGATCCCTGATGACTTTTTCTGTGCTCAGTGGATTGTCACCTATATGGTAGCTAGGGGTAACCTTGTTTTTCCCGAAGGGTATGACTATGCATTTTTGGTGTTTAACTTCAGGCCATGGCTCTGGCACCAGTTATCCGTTTCTGTGAGGCCCTTCTGGAGGATATCTGTGTCAGATGTGTTTTCGACTATGGCCCAGTTTGCAGTCATCTGCAAACTTTGTCAGCCATAACCCTCCTGTGTTTGCTTGTACTTCAGAAAAGTAGATGCCGAACAAGAGTGGACCCAGGACTGAGCCCTGTGGGACACCACTTGTGACAGGCTTTGAGTCTGACATGGCTCCAGCAACTCTGACCCTGTGGGTTCTGTCGCTAGCCAGTTTGCAACCCATCTTGTGATGTATGGGTTTACATTCAAGCTGATGAGTTTTTCGATGATACCTGAGTGGGGTATTGTGTCGAAGGCCTTTGCCAGGTCGAGGTAGGCTGTATGGACTGCCTTTCCTCATCAATGGCCTTGGTGACTGTCTCAAAAAGTCAACCAAGTTTAAGAGGCAGGATCTGCCTTTGACAAAGCCAAACTGGGTTGGATCCAAAGTCTGCAAGTTCCCTATGTCTTTATTTATGAGTTCCATTATGATCCTCTCCATGGCTTTGCAGATAAGGCTTGTCAAGCTAATGGGGCGGTAATTTCCAGGGTCTGTGGAGGCACCGCCCTTATGAAGTGGGACCACAGTCGCCGCGCCACTCCTTGGGTACGTATCCTGAGGTGAGGCTAAGATTAAACAGCTGTCCTAACTGTGGGTTTAATTCCTCGTTGAGTTCATGAAGCACACAGCCGGGGACACCATCCGTCCCATGGATGCTGTGTTTTTGCCTTAGTGAGGGCAGTTCTCACCTGGGCGTTGGAGATGTTTGGGGGCTACAATCCTCTGGAATAGATATCTCTCCTTTTGGGGGAGGGGAGAAGTTTGCACTGAACCTGTCAGCCAGTATGTTAGCAATGTGTGTAGGTTCAGTAATTTTCACATCATTTTGAACTAATTCTGAGCATATCTGGGAGTTTCCTCCTAGGTTTCTAACATAGCTAAAGAAGGCCTTATGATTGTCTTTAGAGTCCTTGGCGATTTTTCTCTCAAAATTTGCCTTGGATGATTTTATGAGAGCTCTTAGTTTTTACTTATAATGATCAAAGGTGTCTTACCTTTCAAGGATTTTGCTCTATCTTGTAGTAGCTTCCTCCTTTTGTTGTAGAGCTTGTTTATGGCTGGGGTCCACCAGACTGGACGCTTGCCTTTGGTACAGAGAGTCTTAGTTTTGTTTGGGATTGCCTGATCCATGCAGTCCTGTAGGTGCTGGTAGAAGGCATTTGTAAGTGATTCAGTGGTTTGAGTAATGTTTACCACTGGCTCAGGGGCCTTAAAGGAGACCACACTAGTTTTTAGAAGTGTGAAATCGGCTTTTGAGAAGTTTTTCACTGTGGTCTTTTTTGTTTCAGGTGGGGGCGGGATGAGGACCTCCAGCGAGATTAGTTTATGATCTGATCTCACCAGTGAGGGGTATACTTCCGGTGTTGAACATTTTGATCCCATGTTCGTGATGATGAGATCAAGTATGTTTTCACCTCTTGTGGGGATGGTGACTAGTTGTTCCATGGCATTTGATTAGATTATCTACTGTATAGCAGGGGGAAAAACATGGAGGTGTATCAGTCTACATTTAGAAGAGATTCACATCAAGGCTGGTAAAACAGTATGATGCACTAGAGCTTCTCTATGTCCAAATAACCATCAGAAAGGTCCCATGCCATAAATTAGCTAGCTATAGAACTCCCTCTATGACCAAATAAAGATACAACATTCACCTACAAGAACTAGACTCACTCAGTATTAAACCTAATACCATTATCTTAGGTGATCAAAACTATCCAGCTATAGGCTGAGAAACCTACACCACCACTAGTGCACAAGCACAGACATTCCTGGACTTTGTCAATACAAATACCCTGGATCAATTAGTTAGAGTACTCACAATGGGGAGTAATATCTTGGATCTTGTCCTTACTAATACGAGCGCATCTTGCACCACCCCTTGTTGTATCATTATCACTTCTAAGGTATGACTGTAAAGCAGTCTCTTTCTAAATAAAACTGAAACCACAGATCCTTTCCACCTCAAGGTACCTTTAGAAATTTCTTTAATCCAAAATACCTACTCCTAAGAGATACACCGGCAAGCTTCAAATCACCACCAAACCCAGTTAACTCCATTGAATTTGCAGAAATGTATATCTCCACACCATACCAGCATGTGAACAGCTGCATAGATGCAGCTGTATCCTGTACTAACAAGTGCAGGTCAAACCTCAGAAACAAACCCACATGCTGGAACCATAATAGTAACAAGTTCTATAATAAAAGGAAAATAATTTTGACCAAAAGTAAGAAGAGTAATTTCCAGAATGTTACAGCCCTTATCACTGAAATAAACAACTCAGAAGCTTAATAAAATCCACCAAAGCCAAGTGTGGGGCTAAAAATTACCCAAGGCAAAGACTATCACAAGACATGTTTTAGTTATGTTCAGAACCTTAAAAGCACAGCACAGCAATGCACTGAACTGATTGTGAAAGATGTTACCTGCACTGAGGCTGAAGATACAGCAAACCTAGTGGCTGATAAATTTAGCTCTAACGTTACCCCTCTCTCCCCTCCATCTGTTCCTCAAGATATACCTGAAACTGGCTAACCTCCAGCTATTACACAAGACCAAGTCCTAAAAGGGCTATCAAAAACTTAAACTACTGCATTGATGGGTCATGACAATATCCATGGATGAATCTTAAATAGCATAAAGCATGATTTAGCCACAGCTCTGACAACACTGTTCAATCTCAGTCTCAAAACAGGTTTTGTACCAAGCAGATGGAAAAGAGTTAAATTCATTCCCTTGCATAAAGGAGGACCTTTCACAGACCCAGGCAATTGCAGACCCTTAAGTCTGATGAACCTTATATGCAAATCCATGGAAAGACTTATCATGGTGTTAATCAGTAAGGACATAGGAAACCTCCAAATACTAGACCCATCTCAGTTTGAATTAGTCAATAGCAGGTCATGCTTACTTAACCAGCTGTATTTTTTGAAAGGTCACCAAGCAATGGATGAAGGCAAAATGGTACACACCACATACCTTGACCTGGACAAATATTTTGACAGAATTCCCCACTCATTCCAAAAAAAAATTATTATTGTATCCTTTGGGAAGTCGTGTACTTCAGGGAACTACTACATTTTTTTAAATTTATTTATTTAACATTTGTTGACTGGGAAAGTCCAACTAGGTTCCACAGAGCCTGTTTTCAGCAGAGGCCCAGGTAGAAATGCTCCAGATGCATGTCTTTGGAATGTGGGAAGAAACTGGAGTACCCGGAGGAAACCCACGCGAACACAGGGAGAACATGGAAACTCCACACAGAAGGCACCCCAGCCAAGAATCGAACCGAAGAACCTCTTGCTGTGAGGTGACAATGTTAACCACTGCACCATTGTGCCGCCCATTGTCACTGACACTATGAGCGGACCCAGATGTTCAGGATTTGGGAACTTATGTGGACAGTGACCTAACGTTTGACCAACATGTGTCTGTTGTAAGAAAATCATTCTATATTACACAGATTATAAACAAAAGGACTGTGTCTAGATCTAGGGATGTCATTGTCCCCCTTTACTCAGCCCTCATTAGGCCAATCACTGGATATAATACCCCCTTTAGCAAGTATCTGTCCAAACAAATGGAGCTACTGGATTGCTCACAGAAATACCTTACTAAAAAGATACAAGGCCTAAACATGTCCTACATGGACTGACTCAAAGCCCTGTCACTATACTTGTTATCATACAGAGAGTTAAGAGGTGACCTGTGTCTGGCATACAAAGTACTCTCTGACCATTACTGATGGATTTACTGCACATCAGCAAATCAAATGGCATCAGAAATATTTGCTTTAGGGATATGAGCCCCTTCTGCAACATCATAGGTTCATAGGTGTGTACTAGACTAATGGCCCTGGAGCCTTTACAAGCATAGCCCATAGAGGTGCCCTGGCATCATGCTGCCTGACATTAGTTCCCAGTGCTTCTATCAAGTTGAGCCACTGGAGTGATCCCCGGGGTGGACTTTCTATTACCCATCCACTCATCAAGATTTCTCTTGAAGAGGGACAGCAAGGTGCTCTGCTTGGCATGTATGTGAAGTTTATTCCAGAGCATGGGCAGTCTCTGGGTGAGGAACCTGTCCCTTCAGCATTTCTGTTGATTGTGATAATGAGGTTGAGGTCTCTGGAGTGTGTGGTGCGGAGAGACTGAGATTTCTTTAGATGTAACATTTCTAACAGAGCTGGGTCAGACATGGCTTTGTAAATCAAGCAGAGATCACCTCTAAGTAGGCGATATGAGACAGAGAATAGCTGGAGTCTTTTGACTCTGTCCATGTAGAACATGTGTTTAATGCCTAGGATCCTCTTTGTGTGGTACTTCTGTGGCCTCTCCAGCTGTTGCAGGTGTCTAGTGAGTACATGACAAATGGGGCATTATACTCGATGACTGGTCTGATGAAGGAAGAGTAGAGAGAGATGATGACCTCTTTCTTCCTGGATGCAAAACCCTTGGTAATGAGATGTGCCACATAGAAGGTCTTTCTGAACACAGTGGTTATGTGGTGGTCGAAGGAGAGGTTGCTGTCAACCTGCACCTCCAGATCTCTTATAACACATTCAGTGTTCAGTTGGCTCCCATTGATGTGGTAATTAGTGGGAACTGAGCTTTTACCAAAGGGGATGATGAATTTTTTTGACTTTAAGCTTAAGGCCATGGTTTTGACATCAGTCATTGGTCTCATGGAGCCATTTGTGTAGGATATCTGCATCACTTGGGGAGATAATAATGGCTCCCAGCTTGCAGTAGTCTGTGAACTTGGTCAGCCAGAGTCTTTTTTTATTGGCCTGGACTTCTGAGAAGTAGATGCTGAACAGGAGAGGACCCAGGACCTATCCCTGTGGGACTCCACTTGTGACTGGTCGGCAGTCTGACTTGGAGTCCACTACTTTTACACTGTGTGTTCTACCTGTGAGCCAATTTGCAACCCACCTAGTGATATTGGGGTCGATGCCTAGTTTGGTGAGTTTATCAATAATTTTTGAGTAAGGAATGGTATCAAAGGCATTGGTCAGATTGAGATAGGCTGTATGCACTGCCTTACCTTCATCCACAGAACTGGTGACTGACTCAAAGAAGTCAACCAGTTTGAACAGGCATGATGTCCCTTTCACAAAGCCAAACTGCGTGGAGTCTAGAGTTTGAAGATTTCCTATATCTTTGTTAATTAGGTCCATGATGATGCGCTCCATAGCTTTACATATCAGACTTGTCAGGCTAATAGGGCAATAATTCCCAGGATCTATAGACACTCCCCCTTTATGGAGAGGGATGTCTGTAGCAGTGCGCCATTTGGCAGGGACAAAGTCTATGGTGAGGCTGTGACTGAACAGGGCACACAGAGGTTGTGCCAGTTAACTTTGTAGTTCATGTAGAACACAGCCAGGAATATTATTGGGTCCCATGGAAGCTGTATTCTTGGCCTTGGACAATGCAGCTTTTACCTGTGCTGCAGTAATGCTGGGTGCCTGGCAATCTTCCAGTATTGTGATTGGTCCTTTGGGTGGGGGAGACAGACGGGTAAAGTTGGCACTGAATCTGTCGGCCAGTATGTTGGCAATATCTGTTGGCTCAGTATAGGAGGTACCATTGTGCAGTAACTCATAGCAAATCTGGGTATTGCCGTGGAGGTTCTTGATATAGCTATAGAAGGCTTTGTCATTGTTTTTAGTGTCTGCCACAATTCTGCCTTCATAGCTGGCTTTAGAGGATTTGATGAGGGATCTCAACTTTTTGTTGAGGCTAATAAGGGAGTTTTTCCATTCTTGAGACTTCACCTTTTTCCTGCAACAGTTTCTTCCTTCTGTTATAGAGTTTATTATTGGCAGGGGACCACCAGATTGGCTTCCTTTTTTTGGAGGAGAGCATCTTGGTTCTGTTGGGTATGGCTAATTTCATGCATTTATGTACATGTTCATACATATGATTCGGCAGTCAAGTAGCTATTTTCAATTGGCATGGGTGCCGTGAAGTTAGCACCTCTGTTTTTAGGAGTCCAAAGTAATGTTTGCAGATATTTTTCAAGGTGGTTACCTTTGCAGGGGGGGGGGGGTGAAATGTGGATTTCCATGGTAATTAGTTTAAGGTTGGATCTAACCAGGGAGGGATTGACTATTGGTGTAGAGCAATGGTCGCCCATGTTAGTAATAACCAAGCTTCTCTAGTGGGTGGGGTCAGAATGCACTGGTCTAGGACATTGGAACTGATAAATTCCAGGAAGCGTTGCACCAGTGTATTGGTGCTTGAGTAGTTTTTCCGGTTGATGGAGGGCTAGTTAAGTCTCCTAGTATGAGAGTGTTGGGTTGGCCCTTGATAGATTCCAGGGTGCATAGGAATGTGGAGTGAGAGTCTAGGGACATGGTTGGGGACCTATAGCAGACTATGACCTGGATCGCCATCTTACCCAATGTTAGTTGCACCTGAAGTATCTCAGATGCATTATGTTGAGCTACTAATCTGGAGGTGCGCATAGCCTTTATGAATATGGAGACACCACCACCTTTGGAACTTCAGTCCATGATTCGAGGCCGAAAGGTGTGGAATGAGTTATAGCCTGGTAGTGCAGGGGTACTTTCCGCTGCTTTAAACCAGGGTCTCCATTACAGCACAAATGTCAATGTTCTCCATTTTGAGGAGTGCTTCGAGCAAGTGCATCTTGAGATTTAGGCTTCTAGTGCTGAGCAGCATGACTCTCAGGTTGCATTTATTTATAGCTGCTACAGTGGTAATTTGGTCTTTGGAAGAGCGCCTAAAAAAGGCACTATAAGGGTGGCAAGAGCCTTAGCCAGTACCCGGAAACCCAGGGGTGACAGATGCAGACCATCTCTGACAAAGCATTGAGGTCTGTCAATCATGTCATCCCAAGCAGACAGACACTGGATCCCCTTAGAATGACACCAGAAACCTAGCCAATTGTTGAAGTCAATAATTTTTTTGTTTGTACTGCAGTATCATTCTGGGTGATGGTAGGATACTCATACCTCCCAACCATAGTGAATTACTTGGTTTTTACTGAGTTTTGGGGTCCAAATGAAGGGGTGCCATGATTCCTGAGTGGCACCCCTTCATTTTTTTTCCTTTTGTTTTTTTTTTTTACTTTTTTAATTTTTGCACTTTCGGTGCTGATGTCTTCAAATGCGCAATGACATCAGTGCCGTCAGGGCTACCAGCCAGTTGGAACTGAGTGTGTGTGTGTGTGTGTGTGTGTGTGTGTGTGTGTGTGTGTGTGTGTGTGTGTGTGTGTGTGTTTGTGTGACTGCTGTCCCTTTTTAATCAAACAGTGGTTCATTCACATCAACCTTTCGTTGCATTTTAAATGCCAGTTGCAACACACTTATCTCTCATTCAGCTCTGCTTAAGTATCCTGTTGTACTTGTATAAAGGTTATTAAAAAAAAGTAGTACAGTGATTGTATTGTTTTTGGGTTTACAGACTTCATTCCTAGAAGCGTTTCTATCTAATAATGCCTAATATTACTCTGAGGGTTACTAGTGAGCTGTTGCATTTACATCATAATTTCCTGTTGTCTGCTGAGGTAATTTTGTACTTATTTATTTGGAAACACAAAAATAAATCAGAAACTT
This sequence comes from Protopterus annectens, assembly GCF_019279795.1. NCBI lineage: Eukaryota > Metazoa > Chordata > Ceratodontiformes > Protopteridae > Protopterus > Protopterus annectens. The sequence goes on along the minus strand of NC_056728.1, from coordinate 977,697,681 downwards.
AAGATGGCTTGCTGTAGACACTGCAGCACTGCATTTGTTGGCTATAAATTTGATGATGATTTGTTATAGCCTTTGATCACACTGGTGTGCTCAGCACTGCTTGTTGGCGTATTCATCTTTGGTTCCAGATTTACCTAATGAAAAAAAGGAATCCTCTAGTAAACAATGATATAAAAGTTGACTGAAAAACTGTGTACCAGGATAAAAAGAGCCTAAAGTCCCTAGCTACCACCATTTGTGAGCTTTTTCCAGATTTTTTGTGTTAAGAGTTGAGAGCTATGGTGAGAAGTGAGAACATAATTTGTATTCCCCCATTATTGACTTTTTTGTGCTAAGAGTTGAGAGTTATGGTGAGCAAGAAGAGAGAACTGAATTTGGATTTCCCCATTATTGGCTTTGTCTAGGGTTTTTGTGGTAAGAGGTTGAGAGTTATGGTGAGAAGTGAGAACTGAATTCACTAAATGACAGCCATTAAGTTTCAGTCTTCTTATTTTTCAGGAAACTGCTGATTCGGCATAGAGGTGTGTTGCTCTGACTTTAGTGCATAGGGTCCTGGGTTCAAGACTTGCCAATGAAATGCATGGAGGTAACACAATATTTTATTTTAGCAACTTTCCAAAATTACACAAGTAATGTATAAAACGTGTCCCTGGTTTTTTACCCCCCCCCCAAAAAAAAAAACTGAAATTCAAAAATAAGTGCGAGAAGTTGTGCAAGATGCATATGGCTTACATTACTGTCATTCTATTTATAGTGTGGGTGTGGAAGTAGACTTTTATGATGGAAATGTTCTGAATTGGGCAGTTTTGTCATTATTGGCTCATGCATTTTGTTTCATTGCCTTTGCCTACAGTACAGCCTACTGGAAAAACAAACAAATAAATTTAAAATGTACTCTGTCTAACAAGTATGCTGTATTATACAAGGAATGTAACTTAATAAAATCAGGAAGGTGTGTCAAACAAAAGAACACATGTATGTTTCTTGTTTTGTGTGAAAGGGGCTACTGATTGGAAAACAGCCCAAAGGTAATCTTTATCCACCATTGGCCAGATGTATTTTCTTTGGATGTGGTGCGGGTTTCAATGCTGTTTCAATGAATGTGAGTTTCAAGAGCAGAGAAGTTTTAATGCCAAGTCTATTTTCATGGTGAGATGGTATTGCTTTTCTTAACAGATGTCTGTTAGTGTTTGTGCATTGTTGTGCTGCAAAGTGTAAAAATAAAATCCAAATAATCATTGTAGAAGTAAAGCAGTATGCACACATTAGTGTTTATGGTAAATGGGGCGAAATAGCCAGATAATGGGACATTGGAATGGCTGCAGGGGGACTTTGGTGGCATATTTTGGTTGTCTGTTCTTCATTCTGTGTTTGAAAGTTGGTATCCTACAATTCCATTGGAGTGGTTGGGGTTACGTAATTATGTATGCAAATTAGATGTTGATCAGCGTACAGATTTGTACCTATTTTTCATAGGCCTTGTCCAAATTTTTGATGTTTCCAGGTTGAGAGGTATGAGGATACTGTTCAGGGCTAATGTCATACCTGACTGGGTCACATAATCTGAGAGCTCCACCATGTCTCTTTTCATGTAGTCCAGGGCATCTCAGGTCATTCACACCCACATGGACAATGACAAAGTCATATTTGTACTTGTTGTGGAGTGTCCTGAGTGTGTGTGCTATGTGTCGGATTCTGGCACCTGATAGACAGCTGACTGTTACTTTCTCCTTATTCAACCTAGTGAGTGGGACATCTGTTTGCCTAACTATTGAGTCACTTATGATTAGTGTATTGGGCAAGGTTTTTAGCCTTAGGGGCTTAGGTTGAGGGGCATGCTGTGTGAGTTGTGTCCTGTGGTTTGTGCTGTGTTGTGGTGGTCAAGTGCATTTCTGTCTTGGAGGTCTCTGCTGTTTGGGTAAATTTCTATTGAAAGCCTCCGCGAAGGTGGGTGTGTGGTTTGTGTTTTTATGTGAGAGCTGTGATAGTGGGTGTTCTTGAGGGCTACATGTTCCATGTGGTGTGGTGCTGGTGTTGACCTTCTCCTCTTGACCAGCTAGTCCGGTCTTGGCTGGAGAGTGCATAGCTTCCAATTTGGTGATATAAGTGCATCTCTCACAAGTCTGAGTGTTGGGAGGGTAAAAGGATAGGGTCGTCTGTGTACATGAGGCAGTTGCTACACTGCCTCAGAATGCCCAAGTGCACCAGGTGTATAGGAGAAAGCACAGGGAACTGCCCTTTAATCATGCTAGGAGGGGTGGTCATAACTACTAAGTACTGGAGCTATTTCCATGAAGCGAGACCAGTGCTGATGGCACTTAGGTATGCTACAATAATTGCTACAAAAACCTATTGAAGTGCAAAGTGATTAGGCTTTTTGAAGTGCAAGAGAGAAAGAACTAACAAGATCTAAGGGAAAAACTGAAGAGCAGACTTTCTGGCACCAGTAATAGTTTACGTCAGCTCAGTGCCGCTGCACGGAGCTTAAACAAGTGCAAACCCATGCAAATGTGGGCTTTTAAACCAGAAAGATGAAAGGGATGGAAAAACTGCCCAAACAGCCAATAAACTACAATTTCTGGGACAGAAACCACTTCTCTTGAGGTAGATAGGCTACCTAGTGCTTACCACTCCAACTGATAAGCTAGACAGCTTCCCTCCTACTTAGAAAGGCTTGGGGGGCTCAGAAGCTTACAAACAGTCCTGGATACAGCAAATCTGTATCTGGACTAGACTAGTTAGAGGAAAGGTGGGAAACAAGCACAAACGTGGGCTTTTAAAATCAGAAAGTTGAAAGGGATGGAAAAACTGCCCAAACGGCTAATAAACTACAATTTCTGGGCCAGAAACCACTCATCTTGTGTTAGGTAGGCTACTTAGTGCTTATCACTCCCACTGATAAGCTAGAAGGCTTCCCTTCTACACAGAAAGGCTTGGGGAGGGCTCAGAAGCTTACAAAAAGTTCTGGATACAGAAAATCTGTATCTGGACTAGACTAATTACAGGAAAGGCAGGAACAAGCTTAGAACTTTTTTTTTTTTTTTAGTTTTTTTACGGAAAAGCAGATAAAAAAGCAGTAAAAACAATTCAAATGCAGTGCAACCTAGCACACTTGAGTGTGTAGCAATATTAAAGCAAATACAGTGTAAATAAATGCAATTAAATTAAACAATTACTAAATACAAGTGCAGAAAGCCATACATTAGGAAAAAATCAAGCTGGAGGCACTTAGAGTATCAGAAAACAATGCCAGCAAATATATAAATAATTCAGTCAAGCAAAAATTAAGTCAGTGCAGGACTCTGGACAGTTAAAACATGCCAAAAATATACTTATCACCTCCATATTTCCAGATTGTTTGAGAAGCACACTCAGTCAGAACACAAGGAGATTTTAGCAATGGTCGATTCTGGCAAAGTGTGTTTTTTTGTAGTAAATTGGAAAGGGAGAAAGGAGGAACAGAAGATAATTCAAGGTTATGAAACTAAGTGGTCTGACCATCTCAAATGTTCTCTCTGTATTAGGTAGAATGAGTTAATGACACTAGACTGGGAGGAGTGTCCCAGATCAAATTTACAGTAGGGGTGGGCAACTGCAAAGCCACCAAGTATAAGAACAAGACACCAATAGGGAGGGAGAGTGGGAAACTATACTACAGCTACTAGTTACACTATTTTAGGCAGAAAACACTACATACATTTTTATCACAGCAGTGAGCTGCTAAATGAAAGTTTTAAACAGATAAAAAAGCAAGGGAACTCGAAAGAATGCTTTTAACTGCAAACAAATCACATATATGATACACTCCTTGGCAGGAAACCAGAACAAACAAACAGATGCTTAACAAATGGAGAAAAGTTCCAGTTAATAACTTTCACACAGTGAAACTAGCTAAAAAAGCTTTACAAACAGTGTGACAGTAAAAAAAAACGTATTTATCAGGTCCTGTAAGGCATACAGTTTTAGTACAACCATGCAAATTAGTTTACAGCAATAAAATACAGTAAAAGGTATGCAGCAGACAATAAAAAGTGCTATAAAAGGCTAGAATAAGCAATATCTTGTAAAAATAAGCAAAAAAAAAAAAACAGGATACTTTTTGTTATATATCAATAGAATGGTTTGTAGGGACAGATACATTTCTCAGAGGATACCGCTACTATGGAACAGACTCCCCATCCACATAAAACAAAGTTCATCCCTGTCCATTTTAAAAAACAACTTAGATCTATGGATGGGAAACAGAAAATTTACCGAAGGACTGCCCCCTGTACTACTGATGGACAGATGTATCTCCTAAATATTTTATCCCAAGCACGGGAACCCTCAAATTATCTATGGCATGATTCCAGTTATTCCCATTAGGGGTAGTATATCATTATCAGCCATGGGATGGGTAAGGCCAATCTATAACCAAATGGGATAAGCTATTTGGAGCATAAAAAGAGAAACTGGCTATCCTTGAAATGGCAAGCTTCAAATCCCCACCAAATCCAGCTTACTTCATTTAATTTGCAAGGGCAGCTAGTCTAGAATTTAAGTATGAACCTATCAAAGTAGCTGAGTAGCACCCAGTACTAACAACTGAGAAAATAGATGCATGGAAATCAGATATAGTAGTCCAAGAAAAAACAAAACAAATGCAGCGTCGATTCAAATTGTTAAGTGCAGTGATTGTAGTGTCATATATACTGTGAGACACAGTCATAAAATCATGGATTTGCAACAAGCAGAAGAAATAAGAACAATGTGGAAGAAAGATACCCAGACAGGTGTAGTAGGAGTAAAGGCAACAAAACTAATAAAAATTCATTTTAACTGTACTTAAATATGCTGACAAAAGATGTAACCCTATATAAACTGCAGAAAGAGATAGTTATTAGTCCAGCATGGGTGTCATAAGAATAAATTCCATTTCCATTATGGCATTAGAAGCCCCAGACATTTGGTGAAATTAAAAAAAGAAAGCAACCTTTTAAGATATTCACTCCACACTTGCATTCTGATACTGAGAAAAATTTTGTTTTCTTCATTTGCAGGGTAGAGGCGCATTAATCTACACTTTATTTATTTACCTAAAAATAATTTCCAGCCTTTTCCATTTTCAATGGTATTCATCCTTGCTATGCTTTTTATTTTATAGTTTGCCTGAAAGGCCCTATATCAAATTTCCCTACTCAATCTGTTGAGTATAAATTCATCTCAAGTTTACTTTGGTGTCCATAACTGTAAAACTGATATCCCTTAGCTTCCTTAATTAAACTTCCTTGCAATAGCTGTGATATTGTTTCAATAAGCTACTTCTTCTGTGAGTCTAAACTATCAAGGCAAACTTTGCAGTTTCTTTCCTTTGTCAGCTGAAGCCCATTTAAAGTAGAATTAATAGAACTGGAGCAACTGTAGATAGTGCTGCTGATGACTGTATTTTAAATGTCCTCTGCATAGTTAGTGCTATTGTATTCTTTAGAAATGACTTCAGATCTGTTATCCCAAATCTTTGTCATATTAAAAATTACCTTTAGTCAATAAAGAGAAAGATTAGGCCTGGGGAAGGTCTGGGGTTGGGTTATAAGATGCTGTGCATACTGTAGTAATTATTTTGGATGGCCATATAAAGCCTGCATGTTGATCTGTCTATGATTATTGCAGCTGGAGAGGCCACAAAAGTTCCTCACCAAAAGGATAAAGGGTCTCAAAAATCTATCCTATGCTGCCCGACTGAAAGAACTCCAGCTCTATTCAGTCACTTACCGCTTGCTCAGAGGTGACCTTTGCCTAACATACAAGGCCATGTCAAACCCAGATTTGATGAATATGCTTCACCTCAAAAAATCTAGATCCATCAGAGCCACAAGGGCGGGAGACTTAAACCTCGACACGGCTATTAATAGGACGTGCTGGAGGGATAGATTCATCACCCAAAGACTCCCTATGCTGTGGAACAAAATCCCGGTACATGTGAGGCAGAGCACCTCGCTGGCCTTGTTCAAGAGAAATCTTGACCAATGGATGGGAGATCGCAGATATACCCCAGGGATTACCTCAGTGTCACTGCTCGACAGAGGCACAGCAAAATAATGGGTATAGTTCCCCATACTAAAGGGGTGGCGTAAGCCACAAAACGATGGGCTAGGCTTGTAAATGCCCTCGGGCAGATAGCCTAGTATGAACCTATGAACCTATGAACATATCCGGGTATGTTTTATTTTTCTACACTGGTTATTTTTTAAGTCCAAAATATTGTTATTATCTTAAAAGTTTTATTTTAGAATTTTAACAATTTCCCAGTAAATGGAAGCTCATTTACTGTGTGCATCCAATATTTATACAGCTTTAATGCTAATAAAAGGAGCACACATGCTGAAACGTGGTGAGATGTTTTGCATAAGAAATTGTTACAGACAATAGCTGCTGCTGTTGGTGTACATAAAATAAACTAAGTGCTGCCACACTAGTTTAGAAAACTGCAAATGTAATATCACTTACTGCTGACTGTGATTCATAACTGTTCTACTGTGCTATTTTTAATATTCCATCATTAAATAAACATATTGTATCCTTTTTCTGTATGGTCATTGTTCTGGTTAGATTGATTTTTCTAGGATCCTTAACTCTTCTCATAACAATGGTTCTTAATTACTTCATAACTATATCAGGTGAATGGAATGTAAAAGAATCTAACGATTCTAAAGGTTAAATCCTTTAATTTTAATGTTTCTAAAACTGTTATGTATATAATGCAAGTTTATATTCTTTATCTGGTACTCCCATACTCATATGTTGTGGTCTAGAATAAATTTCAAGTCCTTTTTACTAGTAGTTTCTAACTGTATAATTTGCCCCAAATATTGTTCTTGTGGCTCAGATATTAATTTAAACATTGATTTTACCAGATTTGCTAACTTTCCTACAAGAGTTTTAAATTAATCCTTAAACTCTAATTTATTACATAATCATAAGATTGTTTACTACATAAACAAAAAGCTGGATCGGTTTATGCTGGCAATTTCCTTATCATAGTTGAATTCAGATATCATTTGGGCATCTCTTAAGGCTAAACTCATGCTTTATTTTATTTTTTAAGTCATGTTTTCCAAAAACCAACAGTGCAAAAAGAATGTTATTTGTTAACTAATATTAGCCTTTTAAAAGACATGCTCATAAATAAGTATGATCATAACACAAAAAAGCAAAATACTGACCTCTAAACAGAATGAAATATTAAACATTACTTCCCATCTTTTAGACTAAAGATAGTGATACTCGAAATTTTCAGAATGGTCTCAAATGCCTTATAAAAGTTTAGCTACTGTATAAATGTTTCGCTACCATTATGCAAATTCAGAATCCCCCCAACTAAAATTTCTCAAACTCTCCCATTTCATCATCACCATCCTTTTCCACTTTGCTTGTGTTTTGTATGAGTTTTAACTGTGTAACCCTGAAATATATATTAATCAGGCAACCCTAAACTGCCTTGTTCTACAGGTAAAATCAAAATATCCCACTAATCTCTTGACCTCATTCCATCTAATCTCTTGACCTCATTCCATCCCAAATAAATTCTGTCAAGTCTATTTATTATTGCCAACAACTGCTTCTCTTCAGGATAAAATATGTCTGACATAAGTATAAAACTTAAGGCACTAAAAGCATATTCAGTGCTTGTATCTTATCGCCCATATCAATAGCAATAATCAAGAGTTTCTAGTTTCTCAATTTTTATATTATCTTTTATTTAATCTCTTCCTATATTCCCTTAGCTTTCATAACAAAATCTGTTTTAATCTGTACACCTAAATACTTCATCTTATCATGACCCCATGAATATGGGTATTGCTGGACCAAGTCATGTGTGGTACATATTTTACTACTGTAGCCTTTGTTACATCTTCATTAATTTTATTTCCTGAAAAGACTGTAAACTGTCTTAAAATTTTCCACAACACTGAAATGTCCTTTTCTGGATTAATCAAGTACAAAATAATATCTTATACAAATAAGGCCACATTTTCTTAATTACCATACCAATTATATCCTTGAATTTCTGAGCGGCTTATTTTCTTTTCTGGTGGCTCTAAATATGAAGCAAATAAAAAGGCAGAAAAAGAGCTCCCCTGCCTGGTTCTTCTGTTCAGGTACAACTTATTGGAGAGGGACCCTCCCACTTTATTTATTGCTTCCAGTCCATCATGTATCCAACCTCGTAATCATATTACTGCATCAGGGAATGCAAATTCTTCCATTACCCTTCTTCACTAGATCCCAGCTTACTGTGTTGAATGCTTTCTCTGCATCAAGACCCACATAAAATAGTACTATTTTCTTACATTTTACTTTCCTGTGGCTCATCATTGTTCTATTACTGTTGTCAAATGTTTGTCTCCCTCCACAAAACCACATTCATCCACATCTATCGATTTCAGCAACACATTTGCTATCATTTAGCTAGTGTAGGCATAAGCACTTAATAGTTATGGTTTAAAATTGAAATGGGTCTGTATGAAGCTGGGTCAGATAGATCTTCACCTCTTCAGGTAAATCAGCCTCCACAACTTTCTTCCAGGATGTTGGTGCTTACCCTCCTTTTAAAATATTATTAAATAAAATCTTCCAGATCTTTATCACCTTCCTCCCTCCTAACTTAAAAATGTCCACAAGAATGTCATCTGTTCCTGAGGACTTTCTTGTAGATTAATTATACATCATCATTTTTATCTCATCTCCTTCAATTCTAATTATTGGTTCTAGAGCTTCATCTTCCTCTACCTTTGGCTTAAGTATCCCATAAATATTTCCTTCTTTTCTCTTTCTTGATTTCCACATTTTTCTGCTTTATACAAATTTTCATAATATTTCTGAAATATCTGTAATATAACTTTGTGATCGCTAGTTATTTTTCTTGTCATAGTCCCCCTCCGTTTGGTGACAACTGCTTTTTTCTGTTACCTAAGCCATTGGCTAAAAGTTTTTTTCACTCTGAAGTTATCATCAAAAACAGTTGCTTAACAGCAACCTTTCTACTCTTGTGCATGTTATCCAAGTATTTTATTAGTTTTTCTTTAGCACTCTGCAGTTGCTCCTCTTGTTGTTCTGAGATACTCAACTTATTCTGCAATACCTTTGTCAGACACTCTAAATAATTCCTATTATGCCTTGACCATATCGCATTCTGTTTTACTTCTACCATATTTTTTAACTCCATTTTCATTTTATCCTATTCACAAGCTATCCTTTTTAAAGAAATATCTATCTCCTGTCTTAACTCTGGAATAATTTTTACTACTCATTCCTTGAATTCCTCTCCTCTTAACAGATAGGCAGGAAAAAAAAACATTGTCCTATTTTTTTACCCTGCATTTTTATCGTAGATTTTATTAGTGCAGGATTTGAAATAGTTATTGGATGTGTTGAAGTTTTTGATTAAATGTACATTATCATGTGAGATAAAAATTCTGTATGAATTCTATCATATCTAGTCCAATTATTGTACCTCGAGGAATAATGTCTAAATTTTGTTCCAATTGAATTCATATTTTCTATACAAAATATTTTCATAAATATCTTCAGAAATATAGCCTTTTTTGTAATATTTCCCTTCTAGGTCCCATGCTAAAGCACATGCTACAGCCTGTGTTCCCAATGATTGCTTAGTTTTTTTCTTGGCTTTATTCCCCTCACAGATATGAAAAAAAAACCAATGTATATGCTTTCAAAAACATTAACTTTTAGCCTTAAGAAAACATACACAGGCTACCTTTAAATAAAACTAAATTGTGCACTGTTCCCTAAAAATATTTTGAAGTATTAATGCTTCTGGGAAGGATACTATTGCTTATTTACTTTCCGGAATGTCAGACTTTTAGTTATCAGCTTGCCATTGTACTTTTAAAGCTTGCATTATCCTCAACAAAGAATGTTCAGAACTCTTGATTAATTGCTTACACCTTCAGAAAGTTTGTCTGCATGCACAAGTAAACAGCAATGAGAAAAATGCAACAAACTGCTCTGCAGATGCATGAAGGAATCTTTGTAAATTTTACTTAGAACGCTACAATGTGCAAAATTCACCTGGCCAACTGCCTTCAGCTGCAGACTTCATGTCTCTCACTGAGAACATTTGCTAATAGAAAAACAAAACAAGTGAATATATTTGCAGATGCAAGCAACTTAGAATTTTTCATGTCTTTCATCAGTTTTGTCTCATTTTTCAAGCCTACTTGCTTAATTAATTAATTTAGGGACATTAGACATTCACCCTTTGTAAAAATGAGGGAAATTATTAACTTAATTGTACATATATGATCAGTACCCCAGCAGCCCATGATCACAGCATTATATTAATTTAAACTTGTTTCTTCCCAGCCTTTCTTATATTATAGTGTAAAGCCTATATATTCTTACAGCTAAGGAAAAGCACTTTTTTCCTTTAATAACTATAGCATATACATATACACCTGATTCACACTATACAAAACTGCTTTACAATATAACATACAGTTTACACATAATAATATTAATTACAACACAAATTGTTTTACTTTCAGTTTCTTTTCTCTTCTTAGTGTCCTAAAAATGAATGACATAAATTGTGGTATATGCTTTACAGTCCACCTACAAATTTAACAACGTCAACAAAATGTCAGCTTTACTTAGCCACTTTGTCTTGCAAAACCGTATTCACAAATATGATTTATGTTTTATTGTCTCCCATTTATTCACTAATTTCAGTGTTGCTAGTTTTTCTTCTGATTAACTTCCTCTCCCAATACAAGACTCTGCTTCAACTTCAAGGTACTCCTGCATCTTCTAGTCAACTACTATGCTTTTTTATATGTCTCAAGCATTTTCCTTTGGAACAATGGAAAAGATTTCACTGACAAAGTCTCTCAATGAGCATTATTGTCAGAAGAATGATAAAGAGAATGTCTTCAAACTTGTTGGGATATACTCTGGCGTCAAAATGTTCTTTCACATCAGAGTTTATGATCTTAGTCATGCCTTCTTCTGATGTTAATAATGTAGTTT